>NC_083435.1:5746037-5947200 GCF_020745735.1 Hemiscyllium ocellatum
ACCTGTGCCGCTGCAGTCACCGGGCCATCTTCCAGTTTATATGGAGGTCAAAGATGCACCGGGTCGAATGGACTCGCTGTACAAAGATCTGGGCAACAGGTGAAAAAATACACCCAATGCCACCCTCACCTGATGGCCACCTTTGTGTGTGGCTGCATCAAGCTGTGCATGGATCCCCGGTACGCAAACACCAAGTGTCACTACGTACTGAGGTTCTACCTGTCCCCGGTGTTGCGAAGGATGGGCCTGGCCTCGCTGCCGCGGAACGCTCCAAGTAGTTGGACAGTTCCGTATCACCTGTCCTTCGTGGAGAAGTTTATGAAGAAAAACACCTTTGACCACAAGTCCATCAGGAAATGGTCAGCACGTAGTGTCCTTGAGACCCTTCGGTAAAAGGAGAGGGCAGATCCTATCCAACGGTTCCCTGAGCAGACTGTCAAAGCCATTTGGCAGAATGCCTTATTGCCAGAACTTTCCAACAAGCACCAAGACATGGCTTGGCTGGTGGTGAGAAGGGCTCTGCCTGTGAGATCCTTTATGCACGCCCGGACTCTCAGCCGCACCGCACGCTGCCCTTGAAGCAGCTCCGGGGGGAAGAGACTGTCACACACCTCCTTCTGGAATGTGCCTATGCAGAGGAAGTCTGGAGAGGAATGCAGTGGTGTTTGTCGAGGTTCGTCCTGAGCAGCGCCGTGACGCGGGACTCCGTGCTTTACGGCCTGTTCCCCGGGATGCACACTGAGACAAACATCAACTGTGCCTGGAGATCATCAACTCGGTGAAGGACGCTCTCTGGGTGGTCCGAAACCTGTTGATCTTCCAGCTGAAGGAGTTGACCCCGACTGAGTGTTGCAGACTGGCACATTCCAAGGTCCAGGACTACGTGTTGAGGGACGCGCTGTAGCTTGGGGCAGCTGCCGCCAAGGCGCGGTGGGGAAAGACCACCGTGTAACATCTGCCTGTCTAAAGAAGATCAGGGGGCCCATGCAGTCATTTGGGCTCTGCTGACACCTCAGCTAAATATATGGGCATATGATTGAAAAATGTACAGACCTGTATAGAAAAATGATAAAGTCTGATCTCTGTATGTAAATGTTTACATATGTATGGCATGACCAACTGTACAGACCATCGAATTATTTTATGAATAAAGTATATTTTTGAAATAAAAAGAAAGTCAGGTAGATTTTTTGAAGCCACTGGACCCAAGAGAAGCAGGTCCATGCTGGCCCTCTCTCTGTCTCTGACTTCTCTTCTGTAAGATCCTGTGTTAGATTTTACCTTTTGTGCCAAGAGACTGTTGCACATTTTGGAAACAGCATCATTAAATTGGGATAATCTGTTGGGTTTTCGGATAGGTTAAGCTATTTACGAGTTTTGAGAAGATTTGTTGCTCAGGTTGAGGTTCTAGATGTAGGTTTGCTTGCTGAGCTCAGCAAGTAAATCTATATCTGGGTTGTTATCCTGCATTCTGTTCTCTTTTATTTGTGTTTCATTCAGTAATCTTGTAAATAAATTGTTTTGTTTCAAACAAAGTGGTTTGACCAGCTACATTCCTCCTGGAATATCCACGTTACACCTGCTTAAAACAACTGGCAAAGTTAGTGTCTGGGCTATTTTCTTCAAATGTTTTGAGGGGGTCTAACCTGGTCCATAACACAGTCGATGTTTCCTCTCATTGTTTGGCTTCAGTGATTCTTTGTTACTGCTCGAACACTGTTTATTCGTCATTCTGCTCTGGGGATTGTCTCCACCTCTCACAGTGGTTGGGATAGAGACAAGAATTCCTTGAGGATTGTAGTGAATGTTTTGAGGAACTGACTGAGCTGAACGTATTCATGAAGTCACACAGTTATATGACCCTTAGTTCTGATACATCCGTGCTGACCACACATCCAAGTCTGACGCATTCCCATTTAGCCCATATCCCTCTAACCCCTTTCTATTCACACACCCATCCAGATACCATTTAAATGTAATTGTTTCCAACACTTCCTCCACCAGTTTGTTCCATGCACTCATCTCAGTTTATGTATTAACCCTCCGGTCGTGTTTAAATCTATCCTGTCTCACCTAAAGCCTATGCCCTCTAATTTGGACTCCCTTACTGTTGGAAAAAAAACCTCAGCTGTTCACCCTATTCACACCCCTCATGAGTTTATAATCTTCTCTTTCTCCAGCTACAGACTGAGAAACAAATCATGAACCAAGGAGTCCCTGCCGTTTGGAATAATCTTCCCTGCCCACCTCCCTGGGTTTCCTTCCTCACCAGAGATCAGAGGTTTCACTGGTCTCCCCCCCAGAGTGAAAGCTCTTGTTCATTACACACCCCCCGCCCCGGGACTTGAACCATCCTCCTTTCCCTGCCCCCAGGATGGAGGCTGGTACCTCCCAGGCCGTTTTCCGGAAGGGAGGGTGAAACCCCCGGCTGCAGGCCCGGGGCTGCCCATTCTGCAGGCTCTGTGACGTCACAGAGAGAGAGTTTCCGGAACCTCCCGCTTCCCACCGCCGCTGAGCCGCTCCAAATGTGACCAAGTGAGGTCCAGAATAATGACACACCGCGCACGCGCAACTCCGTGTGAGCGCGCTGGACCTTTCAGTGCAGGTGATAGAGGACATTCCAAAATCCGAGGAATGATGGGTATAACTGCGGCCATTGTAAAGCGGACAGTGGTGTTGATTATACATTTGTTGTGATATTATAGAGATAAATATTTATGTTCATGGAAAAAGGGAGTCCCACACATTGTAACAATTACAGCAGAGTCCCATGCATAGTAACAAATAGAGCCGGAACAACTGCCGCAGTTAGTTAATATCCCAAAAATGTTCCGATCTGAGGAATATTTTCTGTGACGAACTATCATGATCACATTCTCATAGATATTCCCGAGCAAGTATTCTACATCGGCTGGTCATTCACTACAGAATGCAGTTATTATCAGTAAGGTCTTCAGTTATTGCCATTTCCAATTACCATTAAGAAGATGAATTTGAAATCATTTCAGAGCTATATTCCATTTGGACTGTAGATTTTCCCAGTGATTTGAACACCACTACAGTGGGCAGTTAAAATGAACCACATTGCTGTGGCTGTGCAGAGACCTGGAGGTCATTGTGAGATTGGAATGGCAGGTTTCCTTTCTGAAAGGAAGTCAGAAGTGCTGAGTGTGAACGTGGATCTCAGACAGCAGAGAGAAAGCTTGACCAAGAGTTTAGATAGTCCTATTCGTCTGGAGTTCTTCACTAATCTGGTTATCCTGCAGTTTGAACAACATTTCTTGCCCAGGTTGTCGACAGGAGTTTCTGGAAATAAACTTCAGTGTAAATTGGGCCACCGTGAATCTGGCCAAGGAAGCTCGAAAATTAAATCCGATTGCACATGAGAAGGAAAGCCAACATTACTGTGAGGAATATCAGGAAGAACTGAAGCTGTTTTGTGAACTGACAAGGTATTGATCAATGTGATTTGTGTAGTTTCAGGGAACCACAGAGAGCACTACTTCATACCAATTGAAGAAGCTGTTGAGGGGGAATCTAAGATGGCGGCGATCTGAGAAGTTCACACTGTAGAGCTTCGCATCGCAGCAGGAGCAGGACGGTCCTTAAACCCACCCAACCCAGGTCATCAGGGTTTCTTGGGGTGTTGGAAAGATTGTAGAGCCCCAAGAAACATTTAAAAATTGACTTACCTGTATTTTCAGCTGTCCAGAAATGCCGAAAAAGGGAGGAGGAGCATCTGAGGCCGGGTCTGCAGCTCAGCCTGCAGCAGCCTCGGAGCCAATTACTCTCCAGGACCTGGTGAACCAGCTCTCAAAATCTCGCGAGATATTGGGGAAACAGCTTGAAGAGAAGCTGGCTCCAGTCTCTCTCACATGCTGCAGAAGCATGAGCAGAACCTGGGAGAGCTGCAGAAGAGGATGGATGAGGTGGAGTACAGGGTCACTGTGGTGGAAGGTGATGCCAGTTCATTCAAGGAAGAGATCCAAGCCCTGAAGATGAAAGTTCGTAATTTGCATGACAAGTGGATGATCTTGAAAACAGGGTAAGGAGAAAAATCATTTGGATGATCGGTCTGCCTGAGGGCAAGGAAGGTGAGCAGCCTGTGGAATTTGTTGAAGATTGGCTTCCGAAGTTCCTTGACTTGGAGAGGTTTGAAGATAGAGAGGGCTCACTGTGTCGCAGCATGGAGGTCGGGTCTGGGTCAATGCCCTCGTCCTTTCCTGGTGTGGTTCCATCATTACCGAGATAAGGAGAGAGTCATGGAGGCTTCCAGACTCCAGGGGAAGGATCCAAAGCCCGTAATTTATGAGGGCTCTAAGGTCATGATTTTTCAGGACTTTTCAGCAGCGGTGATCCAGAAATGAAAATCATATGATGGTGTCAAGAGAAGATTGAAGGAGCTTGGGATTCAGGACTCCCTGAGATATCCGGCAGTGTTTTGGATCACCTTAGATGGATTCATGCATCTCTTTGACATATTGGAGAAGGCAAGAGATTTTTGTGGACAAACTAACCTAATGTAAACAATTGTAGTATGTATAAATATTGTTGGTTGGGTATGCGTTTATCATTCTGTAAAAGAAATGGAGGAAATTCAGTGGAGCTTTGTTTTTCTCCCTTTTTTCCCTCTATTGATAATAATTTGGTTCACACTATGTCTGGCGGTGGTTAAGATGTACATTTTAAATTTCTAAGTTAGGACATACCCCTTTTTTTATAAAAGAATTTTTTTTATTCATATTGATATTCTGTGGGGTGTTTATTCTTTTTAGCTTGTGCTTGCAATGCAGCTCTAGCTGGGAGAAATGAAGGTCGTTGAGATGGTTAGATGCCTATTTATGGGCAGTTCAGGACGGGTAGTTGCCCCCTCTGGGCAGGGGGTGAGTTCCCCTACTCAGCGCTATTGGCGCTTTATGTGTTGGTTTGTTTTCTGGTTTTTGGTGTTTTTTATTTTTAATAATCTTGTATGTTTGTTAAATGTAGTGGTTTTAGTTTATGTAGTTTTTATATTTGGTGGACCATATGACATTAAGGCTCAGCAATTTGTGGTTCGGGTTCCTCCTCTCTGGAATTTAAATGTAACTGTAGAAGATTATGGCTAATGGTTTGAATAAATGGTGTATCTGGAATATCAAGGGAAGTCACTCACCAATTAAGAGGAAGAATATACTCTTGAGTCTCAGCAATGAGAAGGTGGATATTGCTTGTTACAGGAGACACATTTGGATGACAAGGAGCATCTGAAATTACAGCAGAATGACTTTGACCAAGTTTATTTTTCATCATTTAATACCAGAAGTAGGGGAGTGGCTATACTGGTTAGGAAAAATCTCTCATTTAAATTGTTGGAATGTGTTAAAGACACATTCTGGAGGTTTAAATTCTTAAAGCCTTGATAAATGGGGAAGAATATGGCATCTTAAATGTTTATTGTCCCCCAGCTCATCCTCTTAAATTCTTGGTAGATGCTTTTTCTAAACTGATAAGTCTCAAGTCTCGGCACATCATTATAGGGGGATATTTTAACTGCCTCATGGACCCCACAGTAGACAGGTTGCCTAAAGGTCCCTCGATACCCTCTGCACAAACTAAACAGTTATTGGGTCTGTGTGGGGAATTAGGGTTGGTGGACGTCTAGAGGTGTCCCCACCCTACAGGTAGGGATTTCACGTTTTTCTCCAATCCGCATAGATGTCACATGAGGATTGATTTTTTTCTGACCCCTGCGGTAACCCTGGATCTAGTGACATCCTGTACGATTGGTAATATTGCCATCTCTGATCATGCTCCAGTGTACCTCATGGTTAAGATTAAGGATGTTACAGTGGATTCAAGGTACTGGCGAATGGACCCCTTTATTCTCATGGACAGCAAGTTTGTGGAGTATTTCTCTCGGGAATTTCAGGCATTCCTAGACATCAACATAGGCTCGGTTGATAGCTCATCTGTTCTCTGGGAAACTGCCAAAGCTTATGTCAGGGGGTTAGTTATTTCATATTCCACCAGTAGGAAGCAGCAGAAGGGTGAGCAGCAACGTCTCCTTGAAGCACGGTTGAAGGCAGCCGAGAAGGCCTATTTTGACAGACCTTCGTTGGTCAAACTACAGAGGATTACGGCACTGTGGTCTGCACTAAATTCTATGCTCACGCAGACGGCAAAGAAGGAGCTGGCTTTTGCAAAGCAAAGGTTATACGAGCATAGTGACAAGCCAGGCAAATACTTACATACCTTACCAGAAAGAGATGTACCCCACAAACCATTATAGCGATTAGGGAAGGGTCTGGGAACCTAACATGTGATTGTAAAAAGATTAATGTTGCGTTCCAGAGATTCTACTCTAAGTTATATCAGTCTGAGAATTGTGAGGAGAGGCAGGCCAAAATGGAATCTTTTTTTTTAGAGATCTGAAGCTCCTGGGTGTGACTCCCGAACACCAGTCCTTTCTCAATGCCCCATTATCAGAGCAAGAAGTGCAGGAAGCTGTGAGGCAGCTTCAGAGTGGAAAGGCGCCCGGTCCTGATGGACTTCCCAGTGAATTCTATAAGTATGCTGTCAGGCCCGATGCTGAATATGTTTAATGATTCATACAGTCATGATTGTCTCCCACCATCTCTGAGAGAGGCCAATATTTCAGTTCTCCTTAAAAAAGGGAAGGATCCGGAAGACTGTGCTTCACACAGGCCCATCTCGTTCTATTATTAAAGAGGATCAGATGGGCTTCATAAAGGGTCACAGATCCTCCAATAATGTTAGGAGGCTGCTTAACGTAATTCAGGCAGCAGTCAGTACAGGGATTGGTGATTTCTTTAGATGCAGAGAAGGCATTTGACCGAGTTGAGTGGCCGTACCTTTTCTATACTCTAGACCGGTTTGGTCTGGGCGAAGTTTTCATACGATGGGTAAAGGTTCTCTACAGTGTCCCTCTCGCTGCGGTCATTACCAACGGGGTACGATCAAGCAACTTTAATATTTCTCGGGGCAGCGGCATGGCTGTTCCCTTTCCCCGTTACTGTTTACGTTGGTGATTGAACCGTTGGCAGAGGCCATTCGTGGGATCTCAATATATCAGCTCCAGAAGTGGGGTCAAAATTACATAAGATCTCGCTGTATATAGATGATGTTCTAATTTTCTTGACAAATCCAGAAGTCTCAGTGCTTTGCCTGACACAATGCATTCACGCTTTTTGCACTTTTCCAGAGTATAAGATTAATTTTGCTAAATCATAGGCTATGCCTATGGGCGGTCTTACGAAAGAGTTGGCTCTTGAGAGTGACTATAGATTCCCATTTAGGTGGTCACAGGGGGTTTTGTGTATTTGGGCATATTCATTACTCCAGTTCTGGATTGGCTGTTCAAAGCCAATTTTACTCAGTTATTTGAAAAATATTAAACAAGATCTCCAAAGATGGGAGGCACTTCCAGTCTCATGGTTGGGTCAGATAGCGCTTATTAAGATGAATATTCTCCCTTGTTTGCTATACCCTATACCGATGCTCCCCCTGATTTTCAATAAACAAACACTCAGGAGACTGGTTGGTTCAGTTCCTTTATCTGGCACCGTAAACGGCCCCTCATTAAATTAGCCAAACTGCAGTTGCCTCACAGATTGGGGGAAGTAGACCTTCCGGACATTAAAAATTATCAATTAAGCTCGCTTTTGGCCTACGTGAGTGATTGAGTTTGTGGGGACCCTCTTTCAATATAGCTAGATATCGAAGTCTCCCAGGTAAGATGCCCCCTTACCAGTTTGCTGTTTTTGGACAAGGTGAGGACAGTTAGGGAATATTGCCATAACCCAATAGTCATCAATACTGTTAAAGCATGGAGGGCAATTCGGCAGAGGGAAGGTAATATTGGTATAACATCTTTGTTTACCCCTTTAGTGGGTATGCCGGGTTTTCAACCAGGTATGATAGATTCAGGATTTAAACGTTGGGCAGCTAGGGGTATATCTTGCATGGGTGATTTATTTGAGGGAGATGTAATGATGTCCTTCGATCAGTTAGTACAGAAGTATGAGTTACCTAATAGAGACCTCTTTCATTTGTTTCAAGTTAGGGGTTTTATTCATAAAAAGACCACACTTTTGACTGATCCCTACAAATCTGACCTAGAAAGAGGGGAACTAAGGGCCAAGACTACACTCTCTGTCAGTACTCTATATCACCAATTGGGGGGTGCCACCTCAGATGAGTCTGATCGACTCTGCACAATGTGGGAAAGAGAGCTGGGTGTTGAAGTTTCTTCAGAGACATGGGAGGATATTTGGAAGAATGCAAGGAAGATATCAATTTGCAATAGGACCCATGCTTTACAGTTAAAGATTCTCCAAGGGTCCACTTAGCCCCAGACTGTTTGTCAAAATTTAAACCAGGGGTATCTTCAGCATGTCCCAAGTGTAAGGTCTGTACGGGTACTCTTACCCATTGTCTTTGGTCTTGTGACAGGCTTCAAACATATTGGAGCGCTGTGGTGGGTGAAATGGAGAGGATTTTAGGTGTAGGGGTGGAGAAGGACCCATTTCTCTCCTTTTGGGCTTACCCCTTGTATTTCCTGCAGACTCACATAAGAAAAAAACTTTTCAATATTCTTACGTTCTGTGCAAGGAAGAATATCTTGCTAGGTTGGATATCAGAAAACTCCCCAGGCCTGTCGGGCTGGCGGAAGATTGTTATGGAGCATATTCCCCTGGATTTTCTCACCAATATGGTACACCACAAAACTGAGAATTTTTACAAGACACGGCAACCCTTTTTGGAATACCTGGACACAGATTTATCTGCCACACTAACAAGGGCTTTTATATAGCCGTAACGATTGTGTTTCATGAGTCCAACATCCAGGGAGGAGGAACTGTGAATGTATGAGTGTTTTGTTTGGCTGGACTGAGTTATTACTATTTATTTGTTTGTTGTTAGGTATTTATTTATTTAGTTAAATCGCTAGTTTAGGTTTTTATTTAATTTTATACTTCTGTATATATGTTTATACATTCGTATAGGAAGGTGGGTTGGGGAATGTTTTTATTATTTGGGTTTAGTTTTGTACTATTTTTGTACTGTTTTGAGTTGCATTTGTTATAATATTTAAAAATCTATTTTTTCTTAATAAAAGTAAATTATAAAAAAAAAGAAGCTGTTGAAATCTGCAAAGTAAATGAAAACAAATTACATCCCCTGATTATTTCATCACATTTTCACAGTCAGGAATTCCAAATATGTGACCGTTCTTTCCCTGTAATTGGGTCAAAATCCGGAAATCCTTCCCTGACCGGAAGTGGTTCTGGAAGGAAACTCTCGGGATGTATAATTCAGCCAGAAATACTTGTCAAACCAGTGACACAAATATGCTCTTAATGATAAAAAAAAAGACAAAGGTCATGCACCAAATGCATCTTCTAAAAACCTATCAGCTCAAACTGCCAGATCCCCAAACTTCACCAGGACAGGAGCAGTTGCTTTCATTGCCCAGGCATTTGAGTCTAGGAAATGGGACGGCATGGTGAACTTGTGCATGATGTTGGTGAGGTCTCTGCTGGAGTACTTTCGTCCTGCTATAGGATGGTTATTATTACATTGGAGAGGTTTTAGTCAAGATTTACCAAGATGTTATCAGAAATGGGGGCTTTAAGTTATAATAATAGACTGGATAGGCTGGAACGTTTTTCAGTGGCGTGCAGGAGGTTGAGAGGTGACCTTTTCGAGGTTTATAAAATCATGAGGGGCATCGATGAGGGGAGTAGCCACGGTCTTTCCTATTATGTGTTTTTTTTTAGTCCAGCCAATTGACTGTGATACAAAATGGAATGCTCGAAAAATGAAATAAAAATAGAAATCGCTGGACAAACTCAGCAGGTCTGGCAGCGTCTGTGGAAAGAAATCAGAGTTAACATTTCAGGTCCAATGACCCTTCTTCAGAACTCTATGGTTATGACTTTCACAATCCAGCTCCAAGCTGCAGCTGTGGTAACAGTGAAAGCTCCAATTCCATATCCTGGAATCTCAGCCTGTTCTTGTTCCACCAGCTACTGCTAAATGGAAGAAGGATTTGCAAGTTGTTTCTCAAGCTTCTTGGACGAGATATGAGCACAACTTCCTTCGTCATCAATTCCGCAAGTGCGACTTGAATCAGGGACAAGGACATTTCCAATGGATCACAAAGTCTCCACTTCCCCTGGATAGTTCCAGTGAGTCCGTTTCCATTTCAACATCTTAATCCCAAATGAAAAATTATTGGTGCATCATAACATCCTCTGGCGGTGAGCGGTACTGCGGGGAACAGGGAGCGCGGAGATTTCTGAACCGCGATGTTATAGGTGGTACAGGACCGCCACCGTCTGGGGGTAAATGGTACTGCAGCCAAATATAATTCTGGGGCAATCACAGCGAATACTGCAGATGGCTCGGCCACAAAACTAAAATGCTGCGTATGCTAGACATCGGTGACAAAAATCATAAAAAATCTTCAGCGGACTAGGCAGCATCTTTGGAGACCGTAGCAGACCCACGGGTAATACTTTGAGTCTGTTGTGAGTCTTCCGGGTGAGTTCAGGAAGTTCTGAACAATCACCTGATGAAGGAGCGACGCTCAGAAAGCTAGTGTGTTTCCAAATAAACCTGTTGGACTATAACCGAGTGTTGTGTGATTTTTAACTTTGTACACCCCAATCCAACACCGACATCTCCAAATCCGAAACAACACTGTTTGAGGCTCAATGCAGCAACAGCATCGCCAAATGTCGAAAACCGGTAATACCCGGGAAATCACATGTGTTGTCCATCGCAACCACCAGATGGCGATAAAGGTCCATGGAAAACATCAACAAACATTGACAGACTTATCCAGAAACAACATCAGTGAAATCTTGAAAAAAATCCTGAGATCGCCTTTGAGGTAATAAATAAATTTAAATGCATAATGGAATAACAAAGCAAGCAGAGAAGGGCGTGGTTTGGAGTGGGGATCAGGGGTTTTGAAATTAGAAACAAAAGCAGAAATTGCTGGAAAAGCTCAGCAGGTTCTGCAGTGTCTGTTCTGAGGAAGGGTCACTGGACCCAAAGTGTAAACTCTGATTCCTCTCCACAGCTGCTACCAGAGCTGCTGAGTTATTCCACAGTTCTTGTTTTTGTTTCTGATCTACATCATCCGCAATGAAATTGGTGGTGAGATTGTGGTTTTAGATTCACTCATGTCTTTGCACCGTGTTTGACAAACCTCAGGCTCACTGGCCTCTGGTTTCCTGATTTCTAATTCCCTTCTTCCTTGAATTGAGGTGTTACATTCCAGAAATGCCTATCAACTGGAATCTTTGGAAAGTTTGAGAAGATTCACAAACATTGCCTCCACCATCTCTGCAGGCACTGCATTGATGGCCTTGGGAGGGGGGGTATCCTACCTTGAAGACTTGACAAACTTCACTTCTCAAGGGCTTCACTACACCTTTTTCCCAGTGTTTGGAATACAGAACGAAGAACAAAGTAAAGTTACAGCCCAGGAACAGGCCCTTCGGCCCTCCAAGCCTGAGCCAATCCAAATCCACTCTCTAAACCTATCACCCAATTCCTAAGGATCTGTATCCCTCTGCTCCCCACTAACTCACGCATCTGTCCAGATGCACCTTAAATGACTTTACTGTGCCTGCCCTACTACCTCTGCTGGCAATGCATTCTAGGCACCAACCACCCTCTGTGTAAAGTATTTTCCACGTATATTCCCCTTAAACTTTTATCCTCTCTCCTTGAATGTGTGACCTCTCATTATTGAATCCCTGACTCTGAGAAAAATCTTATTTTTATCTACCCTGTCTATACCCTTCATGATTTTGTAGACCTCAATCAGGTTCCCAGCTCTCTCAGTGTATACTCACTCTGCACGTCCCTGAATGCTCACAGCATCCCAGCCTCACCCTGCCCTTTTAGCGCTCTGCCCCCTCAGTCCCACTTTAAAGCTCCCAGTCCTGCTGCCTTGCCTTACATCTGGTGCAAGCACAGAGCCAGGCAGCTTGTCATCAGGAGTCAGTCAAGGGGCTGGACATCTTGATGTACGGTACAGTGCAGCATCAATCTCCCACTGAGAGCACGTCCCATCTGCTGGGACAGCAGATAGACTGCATGTGCCTCAGCCAAATGGCCACATCCCCAAGTCGAAGGGAAGTGGTCCTCAGTCGAGTCCAGTTCGGCTGCTGCCAGTCAGTGTGTCCCAGTTAGTGTGTCTCATGGTTAGTCAGTGCTTGGAACAGTCACAGTCAGGGGTCAATCTCAGTGCAGCCTGAGGAGTGGGCCCTGGTCAGTACTGCACACCAGGGGAATGAACATTCGGGAGGGGGGGTTATCATGGAGCCCTGTCAGTGAAGGGAGTTGGGGATTGTAGGCCGCAGCCTGGGATGTGCAAGGCACAAGAACAATGATGGGGAGGATTATTGATATGTCAAGGGAGGAGACGGTAGAGCATGGAGGACCTGGGATGCTGTGGGAGGGGGTTGATGGTCAGTCACTGCCAACATGGCCTCAATGGGGTAGGGGAGGATGCAAAGGGGCACAGAGCTGATTCCTTCTCCACCTGAACTGTCAGGATAATGGAAGACTCTCTGAGGTACAATGATGGTTTGTGTGGGTGATGTGGGTCTGGGGGAGAAGGGTACCAGGCTCATGCAGCTGCTGCCTCTCTTCAGTCTGACCAGGGGAACACTCCTCGAAATAAGGTCCCATGTCAAAGTGGCAAGATGTGTCATTCCGTGGCCCTCCTTGTCAGACACAACATTGTCTCACTCGATAGAGGAACATGTTCAGCTACTATTTCTCTGAGATGGGACTGGAGACTGTTCCCATTGCTAAGAACCTCTTCTGCTGCTATGTTCCTGATGCAGGGGCATTGCCAGTGTGACCGATGGAGCCAGCTACAGCCGGTACCATTCCTGCAGTTGCTAACATGTAACAACAGGGCAGGGAGTTACAGGAGGGACAGATGCACCAGGAAACCCTGGACCAGCAGCAACCTGCAGCAGAAGCTGACCAGCCTCCACCAGATGAAGAGGTCACTGCTGAAGGGCTCCTCGGGATACATCACAGACTGAGGAGGGTCCGAGTCTTCGTCCTCAATGCCATCTCCTCCGGATGAGTGAGGCACAGGATCAGAGCTGGATGGGGATGTCCCGGGACACTGTCACTGACCTATACCCAGCAGCTGGAGTGAGACCTGGGACCTGAAAGGAGTGGGTCACCACCCTCTCCCAGTGGCCATCATGGTAACAGCTGTGTTGGACAGTTATGTGACTGTCCCATTTCGCCCCAAAGTGAACAATGATGTGAAGCTGGGATCAAGTGGGCCCTGGGGACATAGCAGCAGGAACTTACAGAGAATGGGGAGGTGGCAGATGAATTAAACAAATGTTTTAAATCTTTCTTCTGGTCGAGAAGCAAAAAGGACCATCCCAGCAATAGACTTTTTTATTCATTCAGAGGATATGGCAGTGCTGGCTGGGCCAACATACAGCGGCTATAAAGCTGTAAACCTGGAAATGGACTGAGGACAGTAATTCAGGAAAATTGCAATTGTAACCAGGGAACACGTACTCGGCAAAGAATTGGAGCTGCAGACTGAGAAGTTTGAGTTTGATTTATTGTTGTGACAGGGACTGAGACACAGTGAAAGGTGTTGTTTTACATGCTGCACAGACAGACCACACCATATAAAGTGCACCAGGTTAGCAGAGCAGAGTGCAGAATACACTGTTATTACCACAGAGAAGGTGCAGAGAGATCAGAATTAACATTTGAGAGGTCCATGCAGAAGTCTGATAACAGCAGGGAAGAAATTGTTCTTGAATCTACTTGTAGATGTATTCAAATGTTTGTCCCTTCTGTCTGCTGGAAAAGAGTGTATCTGGGGATCTAGCGGGTCTTTGATGTTGGTTACTTTGTCAAGGCAACGTGAAGTCACAAAGAGTCAATGGATGGAAAACTGGTTTATGTGATGGCCTGGGCTGTGTTCATGACTCTCTGCAGCTTCTTGTGGTTTTGGGAATAACAGTTGCATATCACACACTTGTATCCAGATAAGATACTTTCTATGGTACATCTGTAAAAGCTGAGAGAAGCCTTATTCACTCCTTGTGGACACGCTGAATTTCTTTAGCATCCGAGGAAGTAGAGATATCCCTGCCCTTTCTTCACCGCTGTGTTGATGTGTGTGGACCAGGACAGATTGTTGGTGACCATCACTCCCAAGAACTTAATGCTCTCGACCATCTCCACCTCAGCACCATTGATGCAGTCCTGAGGCCCTGATAGAATTTACCCTTCGGTCTGAAAAGCAGGGCTGAGTGAGATAGTTAATGTATTGGAGTTTCAATTTCCTATGATTCCCCTCTTTCAGAGAAGGTTCCATCAGGTTTGAAAATAGTAAATTCAAAAGAAGGGAGGCAGAAAGCAGGAAACTGCAAGTCAGCCAACTGACCAGTTATTCAGGGGATATTGTTGGAAGCTGTTATTGAAAATGTCACAAGGTGGACTCAGAAAAGTTCAAGATAATCATACAAAGGCAAAATGTCGATTTTCCTGCTCCTCAGATGATGCCTGATCTAGAACATAGAACATAGAAAAATACAGCACAGTACAGGCCCTTCGGTCCTTGATGTTGCACCGACCGAAGCCTACCTAACCTACACTAGCACAATAACCTCCATATGCTTGTCCAATGCCCGCTTGAATGACCATAAAGAGGGAGAGTCCACCACTGATACTGGCAGGGCATTCCATAAACTCACAACCCGCTGAGTAAAGAATCTACCCTTAACATCTGTCCTGTACTAACCCCCCCTTAATTTAAAGCTGTGTCCCGTAGTAACAGCTAACTCCATACGCGGAAAAAGGTTCTCACTGTCAACCCTATCTAAACCCCTAATCATCTTGTACACCTCTATCAAATCTCCCCTAAACCTTCTTTTCTCCAATGAAAACAGCTCCAAGTGCCTCGGCCTTTCCTCATACAATCTTCCCTACCATGCCAGGCAACATCCTGGTAAACCTCCTCTGCACCCGTTCCAATGCCTCCACATCCTTCCTATAGTATGGCGACCAAAACTGCACACAATACTCCAGATAAGGCCGCACCAGAGTCTTATACAACTGCAACATGACCTCAGGACTCCGGAACTCAATTCCTCTACCAATAAAGCCCAGTAGAGGAATTGAGTTCCGGAGTCCTCTGCTGTGCTTTTCCAGCACCATTCTAATCTAGACTCTGATTTCCAGCATCTGCAGTCCTCACTTTTGCCAAGGTAGAATCGAACCCCGTTCCCTGGCACGGGGAGGCAGCACTGCTAACCATTGAGCTGTACCACCCAGAGAAGGCTCTTCAGGCTGGTCATTCAGTATATTCAAGGCCGAGACAGACAGATCAGCCATCATCTCCCTGAATGCTGAGCTGACCCAAAGGGCTGAATGACCTACTGCTGCTCCCACGTCTCATGGTCATTTAGATGGTTGTCTGGAAATGTCTATAGTTCTGGCCAATCAGGGAGACTCACCTCATAGTTTGATGTGGAGGTGCCGGTGTCAGACTGGAGTGGGGAAAATTAAAAGTCGCACAACGCCAGGTGGTGATCGTGTGAATGGGGACTGCTGGGTTTGGGGAGGGCGTGGTGATGGTGTGAGTGGGGACTGCTGGGTTTGGGGAGGGCGTGGTGATGGTGTGAATGGGGACTGCTGGGTTTGGGGAGGGCGTGGTGATGGTGTGAATGGGGACTGCTGAGTTTGGGGAGGGAGTGGTGATGGTGTGAATGGGAGAAGGTGGTGATGGTGTGAAAGGGAATTCCCAGACAGAGATGTTGGCCAGGGAACACTGGGCTGTGTTGAATTGGCAGGCAAATGGAAGCTCAGGGTGTGAACGTTGGTGTTCTGCAAACAGTCACCCAGTCTGCGTTTCATCTCCCCAGCATTGAGGGGAGCCACACTGTGAGCAGGAAATTCCTCCAACAGTCTCATCCCAGGTGATTCATCGATGTAATATTGAGCGGTACTGCAGGGAACAGAGGGCGCGGAGATTGCTGAATAGTGATGTTATATGTGGTACAGCACCGCCACCGGCTGGTGAGAATCAGTACTGCGGCCAAATATCATTGATGCCGAAAATCAAACAAAAACAGAAATTGCTGGAGAAACTCAGTGGGTTTGCCACAATCAGTGGAGAGAGAAACAGAGATCAGGATGGTGGCGGAGGACCAGCGCAGTGAGCGGGTTCCTGCCCCGGAGACCATCTGCTCCGTCCGCTTTACCTTGTTTCCTTCCTTCTCAGCTTTTGTTTTCTTTAATCTACTTCCATAGAACAGGACAGCACAGGAACAGGCCCTTCGGCCCACCGTGTCTGTGCTGACCAGGATGCCATTCTAAACTAATCCCATCTTCCTGCACATGGTCTGTCTCCCTGTATTCCCTGTCTGTTCCTTCCTTCGTGGAGAGAGCGAGCCCAGAGCAAGGGGAGATTGAGACCTTATGGGGAGCTTGGGTAAACAATTAGAGATTGTAACGCTGAAATTTGAGCTTCGTCTCTTTATTTTTCTTTTTTACAATTAAGAATTACTTTAATATTGAACTTTTAACCAGATTTCCTAATTTTCTACGTTGTACCTGAGTATCTTTGTACCGACATTGGACACTTTTCACTGTAATCCTGTAGCCCTGTACTTGAGTTATTTTTATTTCAAAAATATACTTTATTCACAAAAGTAACCTCAGAAATATACACCGGCCCTAAAGCAGTTCAGTTCTGTGCAGCAGCAAAGGGAAGGTACAAATGTTGGGTAAAAACTGAAAGAACTGTGGATGCTGTAAATCAGAAACAGAAACAGAAACAGAAATTGCTGCAAAAGCTCATGATTTGGAGATGCTGGTGTTGGATTGGGGTGTACAAAGTTAAAAATCACACAACACCAGGTTATAGTCCAACAGGATTAATTGGAAGCACACTAGCTTTCGGAGCGTCGCTCCTTCATCAGGTAGCAGCCCTGGCAGCATCTGGGAAGAGAAATCAGAGTTACCGTTTCAGGTCAGGTAAGCCTTCATCAGGACTGAATTCATTCAGAACTGGTCACTTGAGTGGAAACGTTAACTATGATTTCTCTCCACAGATGCTGCCAGACCTGCTGAGCTTTTCCAGCAATTTCTGTTTTTGAAACAAATACTGGGGTTTGACTATATCCAACAAACAAACCAAAGGCATCTCTTACACATACAAGATTATATGATATGCATTGGAGGCACTGGGGAGGGTCCGATAATTGAATGGTCTCCCGCTTACCGTCAGCAGAAAGCCCTCAGACAGTGGTCTTTCCCCACTGCCCCTTGGCAGCAGCTGCCCCAAGCTTTAGCGTGTCCCTCAGCAGGTAGTCCTGGACCTTGGAATGTGCCAGTCTGCAACACTCAGTCAGGGTCAACCTCCTTGTTCTGGAAGACCAACAGGTTTCAGTCAGACCAAAGAGGTTTTTCACCAAGTTGGTGGTCGTCCAGGTGCAGTCACAGTTGGTCTCGGTGTATGTCCCTGGGAACAGACCATAGAGCACAGAGTCCTGTGTCACAGAGCTGCTTGGGGGAAAGCTCAACAAACTCCAGTACTTGAGCGCACAAATCATTTTATAATTCTAAAAGATAATGTTTCGAGTCCAGTCAACATCCTTTAGAATGTGGCGGAGCCAGTGTTGGACTGGAGTGGGCAAAGTTAAAAATCACACAACCCCAAGTTGGACAATAACCTGGTGTTGTGTGATTTTTAACTTTGTCCTTCAGAATGGGTTCAGAAGAAGGGGGACTGGAACCGAAATGTTAACTCAGTTCCCCTCTCTCTGCCCACAGAAGCTGCCAGACCTACCGAGTTTCTCCAACAAATACTGTTTTTTTTTAAACACACCACCAGTATTTTATATGATTATGTTCATGAGACAAGTCAGGAAATTGTGCATCACAAGGAGGTGCCATGGGGAATCACAGAAAGGTTTGCTGAGAGCCTTGTCGGAAAAATGTACAGGGACAGAGAGCCTAGTTTCAAATTACTGACCTGCTGCTGAATGGGGAAGGCTGGAAAGTGCCTAAAACAAAGATGAGCTGCTGTCTCTCCAGCTGACACTGAGTTTCACTGGGACGGGTAAGAGGCCAAACACAAAAGGCCAGATGGAACTTGGGCAGGGAATTAACATGATATTAACGGGGAGGGGGGGGCTAGGGGTGTTACACATGTGGAAATCTGCAGTTTGTCACTTATGTGAGAAGCATCATGGAGAATAAATGTAGTTTATTAAATTGAAAGAAGTTTAGGCGTTGACTGTTTCACCCAGAAGGGTAATTTGGAGCACTGGATGATGAAAAGGGGGGAGGGCAGAGGGAATGTTATATATCTCCCATCCTTGTGTGAACATGGTCCTGGGAGGGGAACAGGAGTCAGTTTCTCCTGCTGAGCTTCTGTTTTTATATTTCCAGCATCTGAGGAACATTATTTCCTACATTAACAACACAATCCATTCACACAATCCCATGGTGTTCCTCACTGACACAAACAGGAATACACACTGGAGGAGTTATTGAAAGTCTGTCAATCAGGCAGCAGGATAGGGGGGCCTGGTGTTCAATTCATGAAATAAAAACACAATACTGGGGATGCTGGAGATCTGAAATAAACACAGAAAATGCTGGAAAATCAGCAGATCAGACAGCATCTTTGAAGAGAGAAACAGAGTTACTGTACGTGTTGGGTCTGAACTGAGATTTCAGGGTGAGTCAGTCCTCGGCTCCCTCTCTCCCACACACTATTCGTGCAGTGAAGGTTTACCGAACTGATCCAGGGATGGAAGGACTGACTTATCAGGAGAGATTGAGTCGGTTAAGGTTTTATTCACTAAAGTTTCGATGAATGAGGGGGAATCACATAGAAACCAAGAAAATTCGAACAGGACTGAACAGGTTAGAAACAGGAAGGGTGTTCCTGATGGTGGGGGTGACCAGACCAGGGTTCATCGGTTAAGAATCAGGAATAACCTTTCATGGCGGGATGAGGAGAAATGTGTTCACCCAGAGAGTGATGGGCCTGAGGAACTCACTGCCGCAGAAAATGGGTGGGGCCGAAACATTGTGTTTTCATGAAGGAGCGACATATAGCTCATGTGGGAAAAGGGATCGAGGGATCAAGGGGATGGCTGGGTTAGGGGAGGGATCTCGATGATTAGCCATGATCACAGTGAATGGTGGAGCAGGCTCAAAGGGCTGAATAGCCTACTCCTCCTCTTCCCTTTTCATGTTTCTGTGTTTCTACACGTGGCCATGAAACAAGATGATGGTGAAGGCAGAGTGAAACAAAATTGTGGCGTCCCAATCCCAACCACCTCTGAAGGACTTTAGTTCCTCTCAGTGAACAGAGAGCGGTTACTGGTTTGGCTTTGGACTGGGGAAAGTAAACAGGGATATTCCACAGAGGGTGATATTAGGGACATTGTATTTTTCTGATTGTTGTGTAATATATTGCTGTATAATTACACCATTTACAGGTGGCACAAAGAGGGAAATATTGTGAACTGAGAGAGGAACAGTGAGACAGGTGACAATGCTGCTCCTTTAACAAGGTTATTCTGTCCTTGATTTCTTTTTGAAAAGGGTTGTAAAGGCAGAGGGGCCGACATGGCTCCCAGAGACTGTCTGAGCCAACAATCAGGGGAGGCCTTTCGCTTTCATTTTAAACAGTTGGACAATGAAAGGGGAGGAGCCAGTGCTCCCAGCTCAGGGATGTTTTGAGCTTGGTTTAGTTTTAGCTGGGAACCCAGAGAAGCTGCTGGAGTGAAAAGAGTTTCCATGCTTCAGCGAATGGTCCCTGGCTGATTCTCTCTCCTGTTAGAAACTGTGTTTGAATTGACCTTTTTAACCAAGGGCTGTGTTTATGGGAATGTTGCAGGAAATTGTAACAGCTTCTTTGTTAAGTTGGAAGGATATTGTGTTGGTTGGGTTTTGGAATAGTTGTTATTCTAAGTACTGTTCTTGTTTGCTTGTGTTTTATTCAATGGTAAATAAATTCTGTTTTAGTTGAAGCCACGTGATTTGATCAGCTGCACCATTCCTGGGTCTTAAACGTTAGGGTCTGGGCTACTTCTGAAAATATTTTGAGGGGGTCTGGCCTGGTCCAAAATAGATACTGTAAGAGGACAGTGACCCCTGGAATTGGGGATGGAAATGTGGGGATTGAAATTGAATGGAGGGAACTGTGAATTGATACATTTAGATGGAGAGATCAGGAGAGGCGATATGAAATAAAGGATACAATTTTAAAGGGGGCACAGGTGGAGCTGGAAATATATGTGCAGAATCTGTTGTTGGTGGCAGAACAGTTTGAGAATGGGGTGACAAAGACTTCTAGGAACCGGAGTTTAATAAACAGAGACAGTGGGGACACAACAGGGAGGTGATGATGAACCTTTATAAAACACTGCCGCTCCCTCAACTCGAGGGTCAGTTCTGGAGCCCGTGCTGTAGGAAGGTTGTGGAGGATTCAGAAAAGAAACAGTAAAGATTGACAGGAATGGTTCCAGAGGTGACGGTCTTCAGTTCCCTGGAGAGATTGGAGAGGCTGGGACTGTTCTCCCGAGAGGGGAGAAGGGAGAGAGGAAATCAGATCGAGGTGTTCAATATCAGGAGGGAGCAGGACAGAGTGGAGAGAAAGGAACTGTTTCCATCAGCAGAAGCAGCTAGAACCACTGAACACTGAGATAACGTGAATGGCAAAGGAACTAATGACCAGAGGGAAAAAAATCAACTTTCTAACTGCAGGATGCACTAATTGAACATTTGAAAGTCTCACATCTTTAATGCCCTTCCTGAGAGTGAGCTGGAGACAGATTCAATCAGAGCTTTCCATAGTGAATGGGATCAGCAGCTGATGTGGAAATAAAGCTTCTGGAAACAGTGGGGGGGAGGGAGGAGGGGTGTGTGGATCCTGTGGGACCAGATGAGGGCCTCTTGCAGAGAGCAGACCCAGAGACAAGCCACACCTTGTTCTGTTCTGTGCTGAACCTGTCTATGGTCACCCCATCGATCACCCAGGAACCTGGTGAGCACTCCCCTCGGTGTTGAATGAAGGTTGGTGTGGGATCAAGTGTTTTGTAAGGAGGGAGACATTAGAACAGGCTTGTATCAGACACACACCGTGTTCAAAAGGCAGATGAATTCACGTCAGCTCCATAACAAGACCATCACTATAACCCCATCCTGTTAAATGGGGTTCCAGTCTTTCCCAGTTATTGAGATGCTGCTTGACAAACCCAGACATTAAACCCCTGGACAGTCCGGCTCTCTGCTGTATCAATAATTAATGATTCCCAGAGCCCCTCCCCCACATGTTCCAGTTTTTAATTCAGACAGTCTTACAGCTCAGAAGGAGGCCATTTGGCCCATCGTGTCTGTGCAAGCTGTTTAGAAAGATCTGTCCAATTATCTCATTCATCCTGCACCTTCCCTTCTAACTTATCAATAATTTATCCCATTTCCCAGTGAAAGTTCCTGTTGGATTGGCTGGATCACAGATTGATCCACACAATCCCAATCAAACACAAGGAGGGAGAGAGGGACCAGGGAACAGAGACACTGGGAGGTCACGTCAAACACAGGAGCAGAACTTCCTGGTGTTGGACATTCCTGGAGAAGTGACAGGGAATTAAACAACACCAACAAACAGCAAGATCTGATGGTGTTCTGACAAAGGCCTCACTGTTCAGATATCGAGCTGCCTGCTCTCTCTCCACAGTTACTGTCTGAGCTGCTGTGTGTTCCCAGGATTTCCTGATCTTGTTCGTGATCTGATCTTGTTGCTTTGTCTGCTGATGTCTCCTGTCTGATAAGAATCCAGGGAAACCTCCCCAGAACTTGGTAACTGGAATATTTCTCCACCCTCCTGACGGGACAGAAGTGAACTCAATGTGTGGTCAGTATCTGCTGGACATGTTCTCTCTGCAGCTGAAAATGTGTTGCTGGAAAAGCACAGCAGGTCAGGCAGCATCCAAGGAGCAGGAGATTCGACGTTTCGGGCATAAGCCCTTCTTCATGTTCTCTCTGCAGGTTTACAAAGTAGCTCTGCTGTCTGTGGGGAACATTGAGAAGTGGTTCCTGATGGGTTTGTTGAATGTGACTCTCATTCTGAATAAACTGTGATTGATCATGGTATCGGACAGCACAGGAGGAGGCCATTCAGCCCATCACATCTGTCCCAGGTCACTGAAAGAGCCATCCAATCAGAGACAAGGAAGGATGGACAATAAACACTGTCCTTGTCAGTGGCGCCCTCTATCACAAGAATGAATTTGGAAAAGGGACAAGTTGGAGAGGATCAATATTGTAAATTACACTCTCAAGTGGAGGAGTCTGTGTATCATCTGTACACAGAGTGTGAGAGAGTGCGCCCCCTCTGTCATTATCTGGGTGGGGGTGAGATCGAGCTGGGTGTCATCAGCAGACATGTGGAACTTGACATGTTTTCTCATGATGTGACCAAGAGGCAGCGTGTGGCTGTGAAATAGGAAGGAGCCAAGGGCAGATCTTTGGCAGATTCCCGAGGGAACAGTGTAGGAATGGGAAGAGAATCCACTGCAGGTGAATCTCTGGCTCTGACTGGGTGGGTAAGAATGGAACCAGGTGAGAGGAGCTCATTGCAGCTGGTAGTGAAATGATTGACTGTGTTCCTGAATATAATCTGAGGTCAAGGCCCTTAAACCAGACACACCTTCACAGTGTCAGTAACATCAATGTAAACTTTATTTGTGACACACTTAAAAATACTCAGCAACATGTCACAGCAGGAAGGGGACATTTTACAGCACTCCTCTTGCAACATGTTTGAGGTGAGGGATGCCACATTCGTCCCTGCTGATTACACTTGCAGGAAGTGCACCCATATCCAGCTCCTCTAAGACCGTGTTAGGGAACTGGACCTGGACTTGCATGAACTTAGGATCATTCGGGAGGCAGAGGGGGTCATAGATCGGAGCTTCAGGGAAGTAGTAACTCCAAAGATTGCAGACAGATGGGTGACAGTGAGGGGGACTGGGAGGAGGCTGCCAGTGCAGGGATCCCCTGCGGTCGTTCCCATCAAGAACAAGTATACCGTTTTGGATTCTTGTCGGGGGGACGACTTACCAGGGGTAAGCAATGGGGTTCAGGCCTCTGGCATGGAGCCTGTCCCCGTTGCTCAGAAGGGAAGGGTGGAGAAGAGCAGAGCAATAGTTATTGGGGACTTGATAGTTCGGGGCACAGATAGGTGGTTTTGCAGGGGCGAGAGAGACTCACGATTGGTATGTTGCCTCCCAGGTGCAAGGGTACGTGACATTTCTGATCGTGTGTTCCGGATCCTTAAGGGGGAGGGGGAGCAGCCCAAAGTCGTGGTCCACATTGGCATCAATGACATAGGTAGGAAGAGGGACGCGGATGTTAGGCAGGCTTTCAGGGAGCTAGGTTGGAGTTCAGAGCTAGAACAAACAGAGTTGTTGTCTCTGGTTTGTTACCTGTGCCATGTGATAGAGAGTCAAGGAATAGGGAGAGAGAACAATTAAATGCGTGACTACAGGGATGGTGCAGGAGGGAGGGATTCCGGTATCTGGATAACTGGGGTTCTTTCTGGGGAAGGTGGGACCTCTATAAACAGGATGGTCTACACCTGAACCTGAGGGGTACCAGTATCCTTGGGGGGAGGTTTGCTCGTGCTCTTTGGTGGGGGAGGGGGTTAAACTAACTCTGCAGGGGCATGGGAACCTGGACTGTAGCTTCAAGCTGCAGGACCTTGAGTGTAGGGAGGTTAGGAACATGGCATCAATCTCGAAGGAGGGTGTCTGTAAACAGGGAGGTGGCTTGAAGTGTGTATACTTCAATGCGAGAAGTATACGAAATAAGGTAGGTGAACTTGCAGCGTGGGTCCGTACCTGGGATTTCGATGTTGTGGCTATTACGGAGACATGGGTAGAACAGGGACAGGATTGGCTGTTGCAGGTTCCAGGGTTTAAATGTTTTAATAGGGTCAGAGGTGGGGGTAAAAGAGGGGGAGATGTGGCATTGCTTGTCAAGGATATTATTACAGCGGTGGAAAGGACGATGGATGAAGACTCGCCATCTGAGGTAGTTTGGGTTGAGGTTAGAAATAGGAAAGGTGAGGTCACCCTGTTAGGAGTTTTCTACAGGCCTCCTAATAGTCCTAGAGACGTAGAAGAAAGGATTGCGAGGATGATTCAGGAGAAGAGTGAAAGTAATAGGGTGGTTGTTATAGGGGACTTTAACTTTCCAGATATTAACTGGGAAAGCTACAGCTCGAGTACGTTAGATAGGTCGGTGTTTGTCCAATGTGTGCAGGAGGGTTTCCTGACACAATATGTAGACAGGCCAACAAGAGGTGAGGCCATACTGGATTTGGTTCTGGGTAACAAACCAGGCCGGGTGTTAGAATTGGAGGTAGGTGAGCACTTTGGGGACAGTGACCACAATTCTGTGACTTTTACTCTAGTGATGGAGAGGGATACATGTGAACTGCAGGGCAAGAGTTATAGCTGGGGTCAGGGAAATTATGATGTGGTGAGGCATGACTTAGGATGCATGGCTTGGAAAAGTAGGCTATAAGAGAAGGGCACAATCGATATGTGGAGCTTGTTCAAGGAGTAGCTATTGAGTGTCCTTGATAAGTATGTACCTGTCAGGCAGGGAGGAAAGGGTCGTGTGAGGGAGCCGTGGTTTAATAAGGAATTGGAATCCCTTGTTAAAGGGAAGAGGGAGGCCTATGTAAAGATGAGGCGTGAAGGTTCAATTGGGGCGATTGAGAGTTATAAGGTAGCAGGAGGATCTAAAGAGAGAGCTAAGATCAGCAAGGAGGGAACATGAAAAGTCCTTGGTTGGTAGGATTAGGGAAAACCCTAAGGCTTTCTATAGGTATGTCAGGAATAAAAGAATGACTAGGGTAGGAATAGGTCCAGTCAAGGATAGTAGTGAGAAGTTGCGTGTGGAGGCTGAAGAGATTGGAGAGACACTGAATGAATACTTTTTGTCAGTATTCACTCAGGAACAGGACAGGACATTGTTGCTGATGTGAATATTGAGTCACAATTAAATAGAATGGATGGCTTTGAGATATGCAGGGAAGAAGTGTTGGAAATTCTGGAAAGGGTGAAAATAGATAAGTCCCCTGGGCCTGATGGCATTTATCCTAGGAATCTCTGGGAAGCAGGGAGGAGATTGCAGAGCCATTGGCCTTGATTTTTATGTCCTCGTTGTCTACAGGAATAGTGCCAGAAGACTGGAGGATAGCAAATGCGGTTCCTTTGTTCAAGAAGGGGAGCAGGGATAACCCTAGTAACTATAGGTCAGTGAGTCTCACTTCTGTTGTGGGCAAAGTCTTAGAGAGAATTGTAAGGGATAGGATTTCTCAACATCTGGATAGGAATAATGTGATCAAGGATAGTCAGCATGGTTTTGTGAAGGGCATGTCGTGCCTCACAAACCTTATTGAATTCTTTGAGAAGGTGACTAAGGAGGTGGACGAGTGTAAAGCAGTAGATGTGGTGTATATGGATTTTAGTAAGGCGTTTGATAAGGTTCCCCATGGTAGGCTACTTCAAAAAATACGGAGGTATGGTTTTGAGAGTGCATTAGAGGTTTTGATTAGGAATTGGCTGTGTGGAAGAAGACAGAGGGTAGTAGTTGATGGTAAAGGTTCATCTTGGAGTGCAGTTACCAGCGGTGTTCCACAAGGATCTGTTTTGGGACCATTGCTGTTTGTCATTTTTATAAATGACCTGGAGGAGGGGCTAGAAGGTTGGGTGAGCAAGTTTGCGGATGATACGAAAGTCGATGGAGTTGTTGACAGTGAGGAAGGATGTGGCAGGTTACAGCGGGATATAGATAAGCTGCAGAGCGGTGTAGAAAGGTGGCAAATGGAGTTCAACGTAGGTAAGTGTGAAGTGATTCACTTTGGTAAGAGTAACAAGAAGATGGAGTACTGGGCTAATGGTTGGATACTTGGTAGTGTGGATGAGCAGAGGGATCTTGGTGTCCATGTACACAGATCTCTGAAAGTTGCCACCCAGGTAAATAGTGCTGTGAAGAAGGCATATGGCGTACTGGCTTTTATTGGTAGAGGATTGAGTTCCGGAGTCCTGAGGTCATGTTACAGTTGGATAAGACTCTGGTGCAGCCGCATCTGGAGTATTGTGTGCAGTTTTGGTCGCCATACTATAGGAAGGATGTAGAGGCACTGGAACAGGTGCAGAGGAGGTTTTCCAGGATGTTGCCTGGTATGGTGGGAAGATCGTATGAGGAAAGGCTGAGGCACTTGGGGCTGTTTTCATTGGAGAAAAGAAGGTTTAGGGGTGACTTGATAGAGGTGTACAAGATGATTAGGGGTGTAGATAGGGTTGACAATGAGAAACTTTTTCCATGTATGGAGTCAGCTATTACGAGGGGGCATAGCTTTAAATTAAGGGGTGGTAGGTATAGGACAGATGTCAGGGGTAGATTCTTTACTCAGTGAGTCGTGAGTTCATGGAATGCCCTGCCAGTAACAGTGGTGGACTCTCCCTCTTTATGGGCGTTTAAACAGGCATTGGATAGGCATATGGAGGATAATGGGCGAGTGTAGGTGAGGTGGGCTTGGGTCGGCGCAACATCGAGGGCCAAAGGGCCTGTACTGCGCTGTATTTTTCTATGTTCTATGTTCCCTCCCTGAGACAGTCTGACCCAACAGGGTACAGTGATCACAATGACTGTCTCTGTCCTGGGGGCTACACCAACCCCAAGGTTTCTTCTCTGGGGGATTCACTGTCATCTCCTCCAGATTAGAGTTTAGATTCCACGGTCACTTGGTGAAGGATAGAACTGGAACCAGTCGTTCCACAATTTTATAACAATTTATTTGCAAAATTACACACACACACACACACACACACACACACACACACTCTCTTCCTGACCCAAACGTTCCAGTTTCAGTTTGGGTCTATTTAAACCCTTTGTGAAGAACCCAAAAACAATGAATCCTTGATTTAAAAGGAACAGTACTGACCCACTGTGACCAAAAGAAAGAGGACTTTAAAGGAAATTTAAATCTCAGTAAAAAGGCGTTTCCAGGATTAATGACAGTCCAGTGCCCCCTGTGCCCACCAGCCACTGAAGGCCTGAAGTGTACCCGTGGACACCATGTGCCTGATCTCCAGGGACACCCGGGCACTGACCCAGGTTCAGACAGTCAGGACAAACACCTCCCTTGACTGTCCACTGCCTGCACCCTGTTGAGGGTCACTTTGGCCAGGCCCAGGACCAGGCCAATGAGGAGGTCTCCCGATCTGCCTGGTCCCCTCTGCACCCAGTGGTCAAAGGTCAGGAACATGGGGCTAAAGTGGATCCAGAAATGGAGCAGCAGCCCCTTCACATCATGGAAGAGGAGGAGCAAACTCAGGAAAGTCCCTCTGCACCAAGAATGTGGGCCTCCCCCACCCAGTGACCCAGTGTGTGGGATCTTCCCCCCTCCCCCCACAGAGAGGGTCTTTATTTGGATGAAGCAATGAATCCCTCATCCTCCTGGATTGTTACTCTCCGGGGACAGATTTTCAGAGGCTCTGTGTTTTTACCCCCATCAATGAGACACGGACAGAAGTAAGGATAGAGTTTCTCAGTGAATGTCCCAGTGAAAGTGTAGATATGGCTCTTGTTCTCTGAGTTATAAAAGGACACCTTCCCTCCCTCATAATCCAGACAGACTCGGACCTTCCTCGGACTCACACTGAGATTTAACCAACCGTTAGCCCAGTATTCATTCCCCTCTCTCAGCACCAGTGTCCAGTATCCATTACCTGGATTCAGTTTGGTTCCCCTCTTCCTGTTGATGGCCTCCTTGGCCACACCCACATCCCACTTAGTCTTATTCCCTACCTCCACCTCCCAGGAATGTTTCCCTGATGTGAATCCCTCTGATCCCAGGACACTGACACAGTAACCAAATCTCTCCGGATTGTCGGGAAGCTGCTGCCGATTCCCAGTGTTTCTCACGGTGCTCAGGTCCTCAGACAGGAGAAGGTAAGGATTGGCTGTATTAGGGTCCAAGGTGACTGGAGCTGGGAACAGAGGGACACCAATAAAATGTTAGTCACACTCACTGTAACTCGCACAGCCGCTTAGTGACTGGGAACATCAGCAACGATCCAGGATTAGAAATTCATCCCCAGGGAAGGGGTTAAACAGCACTCGGGATAGACCCTGCAATGAGGCTGAGGAAACACCGTTACAGAGAGAGGGTGGGATAGAGAGAGAGAGAGAGAGAAAGACAGTGTGTCACAGAGAGAGAGAGGGAGAGAAAGAGAGAGGCAGTGTGCGACAGAGAGAGAAAGGGAGAGGGAGAGAGACGCTGTGTGTGACAGAGAGAAAGAGGGAGAGAGGGAGAAACAGTGTGTGAGACAGAGAGCGAGTGAGAGAGGATGTGTGTGACAGAGAGAGGGGAACTATGTCTGGGCTAAATACGGAGGAGAGAGACGGTGAATTTTACAGAGAGATGCCGAGTGTGACAGAAACAGAGATGGAAAGAGATGGTATCTCTGACAGGGAGAGAGAGAGAGAGGGTGAGTGTGACAGAGAGAGAGACAGAGACAGTCAGTGTGGCAGAGAGAGACACACAATGTATGGTTTCAGGGAGAGAGAGATGGTGTGTATCACAGAGAGAGAGAATGTTGTGTGTGATGCAGACAGAGAAAGTGAGTGTGATAGAGTGAGAGAGTGAGATGGCGAGAGTATCAGAGAGAGAAAGAGATGGGTTGTGTGACAGAGGGAGAGGCACAGCGTTTGTGACAGACAGAGAGAGAGACAGAGAGTGTGACAGAGAGGGAGAGATAGAGACAGAGAGATGGTGAGTGATAGAATGAGCAGGACTTTTCCACTTAATGGTAAGGTTTATGGGAGTGTTGCTGAACAAAGAGACCTTGGAGTGCAGGTTCATAGCTCCTTGAAAGTAGAGTTGCAGATAGTTAGGATAGTGAAGAAGGTATTTGGTATGCTTTCCTTTCTCGGTCAGAGCACTGAGTACCAGAGTTGGGAGGTCATATTGCAGCTGTTCAGGACATTGGTTAGGCCACTTTTAGAATATTATGTACAATTCTGGTCTCACTCCTATCGGAAGGATGTTGTGAAACTTGAATGGATGCAGAAAAGGTTTACAAGGATGTTGCCAGGTTGGAGGATTTGAGCTACAGGGAGAGGCTGAGTAGGCTGGGACTATTATCTCTGGACCATCAGAGACTGAGGGGTGACATTATACAGGTTTATTAAGTTATGAGGGGCATAGACAGGGTTAAAGAGACAAAGTCTTTTCCCTGGGGTGGGGAACCTGAGGGGCAACCTTTTCATGCAGAAGGTGATGCATGTATGGAATGAGCTGCCAGAGGAAGTGGTGGAGGCTGGTACAATTACAACATTTAAAAGGCATATGGATGGGTTTATGGTTAGGAAGGTTTTCAAGGGATATGGGCCAAGTGCTGGCAAATGGGACTAGATTAGGTGAGGATAACTGGTCAGCATGGATGAGTTGAACCAAAAGGTCTGTTTCTGTGCTGTACCTCTCTATGATTCTATGAGTGAGCGAGCAAGAGAGAGATGGTCCATTTGATAGAGAGAAACGAGTGAAACCAGCAACACATTTTCAGCTGAAGTGAAATCTTATCAGTTACGAAGACAATTAAACATTTATTGTGAATACACAGCTCCCTTCTACTCATAAATATGAGAGTTGTTGAAGAGCTGGTGTCAGGAAGCTCACACCCACCTGTATTAATCACTGTCAGCATCTTTTTCCACACTCTGTACTGCAGGGAG
Source organism: Hemiscyllium ocellatum (assembly GCF_020745735.1). Taxonomy (NCBI): domain Eukaryota; kingdom Metazoa; phylum Chordata; class Chondrichthyes; order Orectolobiformes; family Hemiscylliidae; genus Hemiscyllium; species Hemiscyllium ocellatum. The sequence goes on from NC_083435.1 coordinate 5,775,894, forward strand.
CCGATGTACTTGCCCACATTTATTAAAGGGTAAACCTTCTGTGGCTCTGGGAGAGTTTGCTTCACTCTGAAACAGGAGATAAAGGTCAGTGTTGGGTCATTCCAGGGTGGGAGAGGGATATGTTCGAAATAAAAATCAAATCAAGGATGTAAGCTTTACCTTTTCTTTGTATCCGGAAATTTCTGTGGAACAAAAACATTTTTACAGTTAGTGTTTCGAGAATATTTTCTGACAAAAAGTAAAGTTCCAGACTGGATTCCCCAAAACATGAACATTTTAAATTCAGCAAGTTATTAGGCAGTGTCTTCCTGTCCTCACTGGACTGAGTTACTCCACAATATTACAAATTACTGGATCTTACTGCACAGAACAACTCACAGAGATCCAACCCAATTGGAATATCTTCATGGATGTTAAATTGCTGGGATTAGTTCATTGGTTACAGAGTCACTTTAATGTTTACTTCCCTGTTATAATGTGTATGTGTCCTGAAGACAAATGTTTCTGGGAATCTACACCAGGGTTGTCCAATAGAATTCACTGACCCTCCTGGAAAGAGGGTGAAGCTGCAATTTTAGTTTTATGTTCAGTACCAGGACTCATCAGACAGTCTCCGAATCTTTGTCTGCAGTCAGGTCACTCTGTGTAACCTGAAACCCCGAACCATACAGACTGAATTATAATGTCAGGGACATTCACTGTGAGTCACTCTGAGCTCAATGACCAACCAGCTGAATGGCAACTCCATTGTCAGAGGGATCAGGTTTCAGCTGAGCTGTTGAACTGAGGTTCTACACTCTCTCCCCATTGGATAGTGTCACTACGTATTGAGGTTCTACCTGTGCCCAGTGTTGGGAAGGATGGGCCTGGCCTCACTGCTGTGGAATGCTCCAAGTAGTTGGACTGTTCCCCATCACCGTCCTTCATGGAGACTTTTACAAAGAGAAGCACCTTTCACCACAATCCATCGGGAAGTGGTCAGTATGTAACATCCTTGATACCCTGAGGGAAAAGGAGAGGCTGGATCCTGTCGTGGTGAGAGAGGGTACTACCTGTGAGATCCTTCATGTACATCCGGTCAGTCTGTGTCACCACACGCTGCTCTCGAAGTGGCTGCAGGGAGGAGAGACTGTCACACATCTCCTTCTGGAAAGGGCCTTTGTAAAGGAAGGCTGGAGGAAGATGCAGTGGTTTGTGTCGAGGTCCATCCAGAGCAGCTCCATGATGCGGGACTCTGTACTCTATGGTCTGTTCCCTGAGACAAACAGTGACTGCATCTGGAGGACCATCAACTCAGTGAAAGATGCTCTTTGGTCTTCCCAAAACTTGTTGGTCTTCCAAACAGAGAATTGACCATGACCAACTGTTGCAGACTGGGACATTCCAAGGCCCAGGACTACGTGCTGAGGGACACATTAAACCTTGGGGCAGCTGCCGCCCAGGCACAGTGGGGAAAGACCACTGTCTGAGGGCTTTCTATTGAAGTGAATCCGTTCAGTTATCAGTCCTTCCTGGTGCCTCAAATGGATGTAAATCTAGTCTTGGACAAGTCACAACTGCCTTTGGTTTGTTTGGTGGATAGAGTCAAGCTCCAATGTTTGTTGTTTCTCCGTATGTGACTGGACAGAACCAAACTGCTTTACTGCCTGTGTATATAAAGGTAGCTTTATGAATAAAGTATATTTTTGAAATTAAAATAACAATGAACTGAGTAGATCCCAAGAGGAACACTGGAGTTCTCCCTGTGTCCTGGTCAACATTTATCCCTCAGCCCACACTGGCACCGCAGACGGTGGTGTTGCCATAGTCTTACCAGACCATAGGGCTGCTCCCTCATTGGGGAGAGATGACTGGTGGTGATTACCCTGCGGGCCACCATACCTCAGACAAGGGGAGAGGTTGGGAAGGAGGGTCCGTCATGGTCACCTCAGTGATGGGTATAACACTGTTTCACAAACTGCCCCCTTCAGCATTTCAATACACAACAGAGAATTACCTACATTAAGTTCTCAGGGGCTCACTGAACACAGTGGAAATTACAGAAAATCATATTGATTCTGATATAAATGGTTGTCATGTAGGGACACACCCCTCCCATTGTCTGAACATTTCACTATTTAACTGCTGAGAGAAAGCTCGATCTGTCTGTGTATCTGAGCCTGTGGAGAGTTCTCGCTCCTGGACAGAACCATTCCTGTTCCAGCCAGGGACACTGTAAACATGTTACAGCCTGGCTGGTCCCTGCACTGTAGGTCCCAGTGTCTGATCAGCAGCTGGACTGGAAATGTACCCTCAGGGGAGAATGGTCTGACCATCCTGAGGGTTTCTCACTCTTTATGAAGCTGATTTTCCTCATGGTTTCAGCTCATTACAATGTTCCCCTGTAATATTTCCCTGGAGTGGACACACTCCAGATTGTGTCATTTCCATGTTAAAGACAGCAGTTCGTGCTCTTGGGTGTGAGACAGAGAAAGCCCAATGTCCCAGGTCACTGGCGTGCTGTTACTCAGTGAGGTTTACACTCTACATTTTAAGGACAGAATCTGCAATTCATCAAGACAGTCTCAAAGAAAAGAGGCAAAGGGAAGAAAAATAAATATTTACTGTTAAAAATGTGATGCTGTCCTGTTCCCTCAGCTCTTGTTCAATATCCTGAACAGTGACTGAAAGGGATGAGATTTCCTCTGTTATCTTTGCAATCCTCTCCTTCATCTCCTGACTGTGTTTCTCTTTTTCCAGTTTCAGATCTTCCAACACAATCCTCTCTTCCTCACGGAGAAACTGATGAAGTTTTTCAAATTTAATTTTAATTTGTTTCTCTGTTTTTACGCCTTGGTCCTTTGGGAAATAATAATCAGATTGAACAAAAACAAATGAAGAGTTTTAAAATGTTGTTCAGCCTGAGCAGTCATAGAGTCATAAAGATGTACAGCACAGAAACAGACCCTTCAGTGAGACCCATCCACGCTGACCAGATATGCAAATTAATCTCATCCCGTTTGCCAGCACTTGGCCCACATCCCTCCAAACCCTTCTGATTCATCCACCCATCCCCATGTCATTTAAATGTTATTCTTGTACCAGCCTCCACCACTTCCTCTGGCAGTTCATTCCATACATGCACCGCCCTCTTCACAGGTCCCTTTAAAATCTTTCTCATCTCACCTTCAACCTATGGCCTGCAGTTTCAGCCTTCACGACCCTAGAGAAAAGACCTGGGCTATTCATCCAACCTCTGCCCCTCATGATTTTATAAACTTCTACAAGATCATGCCTCAGCCTCCAATGCTCCAGGGAAAACAGCCCCAGCCTATTCAGCCTCTCCCTATAGTTCAGTTTCTCCAACCCTGGCAGCACCTTGGAAATCTTTTCTGAAGCCTTTCTCGTTTCACAGCATCTTTCCTGCAGCAGAGAGACCAGAATTGAATTCCAGCAGTATTCCAGAAGTGGAATAACTAATGTTCTGTCCAGTTGCATCATGACCTCCTAACTCCTGTACCCAATGCACTGTTCATGTCCGACTCATATCAGTAAATTGCTAAAACTTTCCCAATCTGGTCAAATCCATGATGTGTAGAAACATCTTCTCTGGATCCACGTTTTCAAATCCTATTAGAATTTTTAAAAATTCAAACAGATTAGCCTCAGTCTTCTCTTTTCCAAAGAAATGACTCACAACCTGTTCAATCATTCCTAAAAGTGCTAAATTCTGATAGAACATAGAACATTCCAGCACAGTACAGACCCTTCGGCCCTCAATTTTGCACCGACCTGTGGATCCAATCTGAAGCCCATCTAACCTATACTATTCCATTTTCATCCATATGTGTATCCAATGACTATTTAAATGCCCTTAAAGTTGGCGAGTCGACTACGGCTGTAGGCAGACCATTCCATGCCCCATCTATTCTCTGAGTAAAGGAACAACCTCTGATATCTGTCCTATATTTATCAGCCCTCACTTTAAAGCTATGTCTTCTTGTGCTAGCCATCACCATCTGAGGAAAAAGGCTCTCACCGTCCAGTGTATCTCACACTCTGATTATCTTACATGTCTCAATTAAGTCACCTCTCAACCTTCTTCTCTCTCATGAAAATATCCAGGTTAATTTATGCAATATCTATTTGTAATATGGAGACTGGAATTCTGCACAGTACAATTCTGAATGGTTACAATTCTGTACAAAATATAGAACAAAGTAAGATCATAAGTACCTGAATGTGGGACAGTGTTTTCTCATAATCACTTTTGACAGTTTCACATTCCTTCTTCTTCTCCTGAATTGGCTTCAGGGAGGTTTCCAGTTCCTCCTGAACAAAACCATCAATTAATTAGCACATTTTCAGAAATACATCCCCCAAAAATGAAACATCATCAAATTGAAATTCATATTGGCACAGACTTGGGATGACTGGGGGAATGATTAAATCAAGTGTGAGAAAAACATCACACTGGCCTCCTTCTTCCAGAACTTTCTCTGGTTTTATTGAACGAAGGCCATAAAAGTACAAATGTTGCTTCATGGAGTTCAGTGTAACAAACAGAGCCAGAGAAGTTGTAAATGAAATTCACTCTGGGGAGGTGGAGAATCCACAAGGACTTGTCAGACACTGAGAGGTGTAGAGGCACAGAGGACTTTAGAGAACCTCTCCACAGTCCTTGAAGGTAGCAACATAGGAAGGTAATGTTATTAATGAGATATGGGACCTTTATTTAATGGTCAGTGTATAAACTATGAGAGCAGGATGGATACATTTGAATTGTAGAAATCATTAATAAGGCCACAGCTAGAACACTGAACCCCGTTCTGCTCACCACATTACAGGAAGGATGGGCCCACACCACAGCAGTGTGTTACCATGGAGAATTGTACACATAAGGAAAGATGAAATAAATCAGGCCTATTTCCATTGGGATGGGGCAGACTGAGGAGATCGAATTGAGCTGTAGGTAATTATGAAGGGCCCTGAGAAATTGGATAGGAAGGACATACCTTCCTGAGCAGAGATTTCATTGATTGAGTCAGTGGAGACTTGAAGAGAGGTTGTAAGGCAAAGGGACTGAACTAGCTACTGCAGACCTTGTGAGGAAACAGCCTGGGGGACATTGAGTTTTTTTACCAGCCTGAATGGGTGTGGCCAGATCTCCTCTCTTTGGGTTTTGGTTTTTTCAGTTACGTTAGAAGATATTAGGGTCTCAAAAGAAACTTCAGTGAACATCGCTTCACTGCTATTTTCTCTAAACTTCTCGAGATTTTTTTTTTCTCTTTAATCGGAGAACTAGATCTGAATTTTCCTTTTTCCATAGGTGTATTCATTGGATTTTCCAACATTGGAACAGTTCATTAGTAATATTCGCTGCATCTATTATTAAGTAATTCTAAATTCCTCTTTCTTTGGTTGTATTTTAATGAAACTGTTTAAATAAGTTGTGCTTTGCTGAACATCGAGTAGTTTGACCAATTGCATCAGATTTATGGGCGGGATGGTGGCTCAGTAGTTCGCACTGCAGCCTCACAGGGTCCTGGGTTTGATTCCAGCCTCAGGTGACTGTCTGTGTGGAGTGTCCTCTGGGTGCTCCAGTTTCCTCCCACAATCCAAAGCTGTACAGGTTCGGTGAATTGCCCATAGTGTTCAGCGATGTGTAGGTTAGGTGCATTAGTCAATGGTAAATGTAGAGTAATAGGGTCAGGAATGGGTCTGGTGGGTTACTCTTTGTAGCGTCAGTGTGGACTTGTTGGGCCGAATGGCCTGTTTCTGCACTGTAGGGAGTCTTAAAAAAAACATGTTCTTCTAAAGATCTGGTACAGATAATGTGTAATTGCATTTAAAATAAGAAAAAGTTAGAGCCTGGGCTATCTTCTTAAAATATTTAAAGGGGGTCCGATCTGGTCCATGAAAACAGTCAAAACATTTTCCAAGGCTCCAGGACAGAAGCTGGAAAGTGGGATCAGGACTGGTGGCTCTTTATCTGCCAGCACAGATACAATAGGCTGAACAGACACATTGGAGCAGGAGTAGGCCAGTCAGCCCCTCAGGCCGGGCTGTGCTATTCTAGATCAGGGCTGATCATCTCCATCAGTGCCATTTTCCTGCACTATCCCCATTTCCCCTTGATGTCATCACTCTCTAGAAATCTCTGGATCTGTGTCTTGAACATACTCAGTGACTGAGCTTCCACAGGTCTCTGGGGTGAAGAATTCCAAAGATTCACCACCATCTGAATGGTCTCCCTCTGTGCTGTAAATTTCTGTGTTTCTGTGATTGTTGGTGGTGTTCCTTGTCCCTGATTCATGGGGTTTCTGCTGAATTTAGTTCCCACATGTCCCTCATGTGCCTGACACCACACTCCCTGCAGTAGCAGCTCTGCTCAGAACTCGGTCACAGCAGGAGCCACCCAGGTGCCACAGCGAGACTCCAGCCTGCGAGTAGTCACTGTCACAGTAGACTTCTCCAATGGGTTATGGAGCAGTGAAGGGAGGCAGCAGGTCCCTGTCCAAGTGAGGCAGCCAGGCTGGATAAAGGCACAGACCTGGTCTGAGACAGACATGAGGGGGTTTACACAACAGGAGTGTGAAATGGAAAGGGCCAGATGATGGTGGGAAGGGGGAAAGGCATGGGCAAGGAAGAAAACTTAAAGGATATGGTTGAAGAGAGTTGGAAGAAGCAGAGAGGAGAGTTTCAGTGATGGGACATGGGGGACAAGGAAGGGTGGGAGTTACATATTCAGAGTGAGAAACTGAATTGGATGATGAGGCCGTTGATAAGGGTGAGGGAGTTGGGGTGTTGGACAAGGGGCAGTGTCAAGGTTAGGCTGGATGGATCTGAGCTTGGAGGTGGTGATGCCCAGGGAGGTCACTGAAATTGGGCACAGTGACAGGGGGAGTGAGGAACATGGCAGAGGGTGGGGAACAGAGGAAAGGATCAGATCATCAAGTGTCAAGGTTACAAACTCCTTTCACGTGGCCTCCTAAATGTTAAACGTTCTGCATTCTTGTTTTAAAACATCTCTCTGGCCTTGTCTTCCTCGTTTCTCTGGAATGTCCTTCAGCCTCACAATCCTGTTAGACACCGGCTGTCATCAAATCCTGAACATCCCTGATTTTCATCACTCCCCCATTGGTGGCTGAACCTTTAGCAGCCAGGACCCCAAGCTTCTGGAAAATTCTCCCAAAATCTCTTCATCTCTCTCTCGCTCTCTGTCTCTCTCTCTCTCCCTCCCTCTCTCTCCGTCTCCCCCTCCCCCTCAGGAGGATAAACCTCTCCCTGTTTGACCAAGCTTCTGCCCATGGCCCTCATGTCACCTGATGTGGTTTGGTGTCTAAGTTCACTTCATAACATTCCCGATAAGGGCCTTTGCAAGTTTTCTGACATTAAAACACTGAATAAATATAAGTTTCATTGTTGTTCTAATGTGAAAAAATTCATCTAACTGCTAAGTAATTGAAGAATAATTAGTGAAAGATGGTCAAACCTGAATCTCTGAATGTTCCCTGTTCAGGATTCCATTCCCTGTTTTCATCACCTCCTCTAATCCAATTCTGGCCTCTTGAACACCCCCATTTTAAACACTCCCCCATCGGTGTCGCCACCTTTTGCATTGCAGGCCCTGAGCTTCGAGAATGTTCTCTCTCTCTCTCTCCCCCTTTCTCTTTCTGTTTCAGGAAAATAAACGTTTCCTCTTTGACCAAGCCTCTGATCATTGTTCTGACATCACCTGATGTGACTCAGTGTCTAATGTAATTGTAGAACATTCCTCTGAAATGCCTTATGATGTTTTATTAGATTAAAAGCATTGGATAATTGTCAGTTTTTGTTGTAAAAGGCAGCTTTGACTAAAGGAAATCTACCCCCTCCGTCGTTTATCAGAAGGAAAAAGATTTGCAAAGTAGTTTGCTAATAACCAGTGTGAGACACTCAAACCTGAGTCTTTGAATGTTCCCTGCAGGATTCTGTATTGTATTTTACTCAGCGTCCCCTCACCTTAAACTCTTCAGCAGCTTCTCCCACTGGCAGCACCTCGTGGTTTTGATGACTTTTTGAAATCTGACAAACAAGACAGATGAGCTGATTATCAGTTTTACAGAATAATTTCAGTTTCTCCTTGTGTCGGCTGCATTCCTGCTGCATTTCACCACCTCCACCACTTTTTACAAATGATTCCACGATATTGGAGAGAGTGCGGTTGGGTCTCAGGGTCCTGGAGGAAGTCTCCTTTCTACAGACAGGACAGCAGGCAGTGTCAGCTCTCTCCCAGTACTGGGTCACACAGGATTGACAGAAGCTGTGATCACAGTCAAGTAAGACAGGATCTTTATACAGATCATGGCAAACAGCACAGGAAAGGTCAGTTTCCATCGTGAAAGATTAATTTCCGTGCTCTGTGCTCAAAGTAAAATGGTGATCAGTGTTCAGTGAAATACTTTCAGTTTCATTTCCTGATTCCAGCTGCAACATTATGAACAGATTCCAGAAAAAGGCAGGGCAAGGTAGGAAGATAAACAGATCACAAATAAACAAGATTGGTTCATTAATTGTTAACCAGGTGTGGGAAATAAGAAATGTAGGTTTCTGCAGGCGATATAGAAATGTAATTGTTGTAAGTGCGAGTGGAGTGTAATTTCTGTAGATGGGGGAGGGGTGAGACATTATACAAACGGTCATGGACTTCTTGTAGCATGTAGTATACTTAAGGCTCAGACTTTAATGAATATAGGGGTCTTTTAAAGAAGTAGTTTTAAAGAAAGTAGCTTTAAGCTAGGAAATAACTATGGAGTGTTGTAGCTGACCACAAAAGAAGAAGTAAGGGTATTTTCACAATAAAGCTGACAGTAACAGAACAAGGAATGCAGACATCCAAGGACAGGCTGGTACATAGATAAGGAAAGAGAAAAACAAGTGAAGTAATTATCTTAAGGTTAGTCACAAGTAAAGGCCAAATAAGGGAATGAGATGAAATAAATGATTAAGATAGGGTAAGAATAGGGAAAGGGGATGTGAGCCTACAACACACAAACTGTATAAAAATGATTGCATAACTGATACCTTTGTGCTTTTTGCCAGGCTAGCGGGGTGCCCGGACTTGCAAGTTTGTAATAAATTGTCCTTGTTTCCATGGCTTTGTCTCCGGCTGATTTATGAGTGAGTTTTGTTTCTAACAATTTGGGGGCCTCGTCCAGGATCCAAAACTCCGACCGCTCGACACTCTTGGGACGATTGGGGAGGTGCACCTCGCCGATTTCGGCGGTCTCTTCCTCCCTTGTTTGCCGCTTGCGGTTTGGGCGAGTCCGATCCGGACTGGGAGACCCTGGAAACAAGGAGGGATTTTGCAGTGACCATCAGAGCTGCAGGTATTGTCTCGCAGGTTAGGAGCCGGCTGTGACCAGGTAACTCTGTGCACAGACTAAGGTAAGAAAAGTGACCTTTAAGTATTGCCTTGGTGGTCGGGACAGCCTTAGGTGGTCGGGAAATGTACGAGAAGTACGGGGAATTGGCAAGATCTAAGTTAAGCGGATGTCAATGGAAAATAGCCCGTGTCTGAAGGGCTAGTAGCTGAAGGGCTACTGAGGGTGCACTTCGTAACTAACTTATGGCCAGACGTCTAGAAAAATAGTCAAAAAAAAGTTAGAAGACTTGTTGTGAGAAGCTCAAAGGGTCTGTAAGACACTCTGTGTGTGTGTGTGAGAGAGAGAGAGGGAAGAGCTGTACAGCTAGTAGAAAGTTTAACCCTTTGTGATCCGGTTTGAACGCACATTTGTTTGTTGGTGATTGAATGTTAACAGTTGAAGTCTCCAAGCGTATAATTGGTCAGATTAATCAGAAGAGTACGGTGTCTAGTCAGGACCCTGAAGGGGGTGTGGAAGAAGGTGACTTCGGATCTCGTTAAGATTAATTAAAATTAGCAATAATGGGAGGCCCGGGGAATTGCCTGTGTAACGATCGATCTGTAAATAATGTTAAAGGGGAATATATTCCGCCCGACAGTCTTTGGGGAGAATGTTGGGTAATTGGGAACCCCACTCCCAGACGCGGGAGAAAGATAAGACTACAATGATAAAATATTGTTGTTTCGTTTGGACTAGAGAAAGTATTAAGGCACCTGGTATATTTTTTGGCCCAAGTATGGGTCCGATGAGGATTGGCTGTGTCAAGATTTTAATATCTCTGTCAATCGAAAAGAACCAACAATCAAAAAGAGTCCGATTTTGCGGCTTGTTGGACAGGGAGCGTGGGAGTAAAATTATGTCCCATGAATATGGAGGAATCAGGGAAAGAACAAAAGAAAAGAATGAAAAAAGGGAAGCCACAATGGGATCCCTTAATGTGTTTGCCGCCCCCATATACTACTCCCCGGAACAGCCTACAGCTCCCGAAGTAGAACCGAGTCCAGACATAGAAAGGGGAATGGACTCTGAACTAAAAGATGCAGAACCAAGGGGGCTCAGCATCACTCGAGCCACCACACGTAAAGGAGGGGCAGAGATAATGGAAAATGTAAAATGATGTCCCTTACCAGAGGTTCCGATTGGGGAGGGTACAATCGGATATATAAATGCTCCCTTAACCAGCAGTGAAGTTAGGGTCTTTAAAAAGGAAATGAAAAGTTTAAAATAAATTCTCAAAAGTTGACCCTCATTGGGAAAATAATGACAGAGAAGATAGGGAGTCAATGCGAGATCTCAGAGAAATGGTAATGTTAGGAATTAAAGAGGCAGCACCAAGAACACAAAACCTTGTTAAGGCCTTTGAAGTGCGACAAGAGAAGGATGAAACCCCTTCTGCATTTCTTCAAAGGCTCAAGGAGGCCACAAGGAAGTATTCGGGAATGGATCCCGATAATCCGGTAGCACAGGGACTCTTAAAGGTCCAGTTTGTAACTAAATCACGGCCGGACATACAAAAGAAATTACAGAAATTAGATGGAAGAATTGTTACGTGAGGCACAGAAAGTGAATGTGAAAAGGGAAGACGAGAAGCAGAAACAGAAAGCCCAAATGATGGTGGCGGCAGTAGAAGAAATAACAAACAGAAGAATGGGATCAAGGGATAACAGGAAAGGTAGGGGAGGATACGAAAGACAAGGGTCAGATGCCCGAGAAAGGAGGCAACAGGCAGGGTATCATCATTGTGGGAAAGTAAGACATTTTAAACGGGAATGCCTGCAATTAGCATGAGAAAGGGAAGCCGTTTCCCAATGACCTCAGATGAAGATTAGAGGAGTCAGAGGTTCCTTCCTCCTGAGACCCACCGGGAACCCTTGATAAATCTAAAGGTGGGACCGAAAAGGCAGGAGACAGTATTTTTGGTAGATACGGGAGCGGCCTGGTCACCCCTAAGTTTTAGACCCACTGGCGTTAAATTAACTAACCAAAGATTCAGGGTTTTTGGAGTAAAAAATGAAAACCTTTTAGTACCCATTTTTGAGCCAACTTTAATTAAGGGAAGTAGTGAAGATATAACAGGACAGTTCTTACATATCCCTGACCTCAGGAACTATTTACTGGGTAGAGATTTGATTATTAAATTAGGCCTAAAAATAGAGTTGGAAAACCGTAATGTGACTGTAAACATGGCCATGTTAACACCGAGTGATGAAAAACAAATCCATCCTGATGTATGGGCAAAAGATGGTAATCCAGGTCGGTGAAATATTGACCCGATAAGGCTTACACTGAAACAAAGTTCATGTAAAACAATACCCGATATCCCTAAACGGCCGCAGAGGTCTATGACCAGTTATAGGTTCGTTGATAAAAACTGGCTTATTGGAACCATGCAGGACACCCTTTAATACTCCGGTATTGCCTGTCCGCAACCAGACGGAACCTATCGACTGGTACAGGATCTTAGAGCAGTGAATCAATTGGTTCAAACACAGCACCCGGTGGTACCCAATCCATATGCTTTGCTCGATAAAATACCATGTGACCATCTCTGGTTTAGTGTGATAGATTTAAAAGATGCATTCTGGGCTTGTCCTCTAGCCACAGAAAGCCGTGACATGTTTGCTTTCGAATGGGAGGATCCACACACGGGTCGAAAACAGCAGTTCCGCTGGACGGTACTTCCCCAGGGATTCACGGAATCACCTAATTTGTTTGGACAAGTACTGGAGCAAGTCCTTGACCAATTTCCAATGCCCAAGGGGACGATACTGTTCCAATGTGTGGATGATCTACTTGTATCTGGACTAAAGAGAAATGAGGTGAGCGAGGCTACCAATAGACTGTTAGATTTCCGAGGGAAACAGGGTCTAAAGGTATCCAAGAATAAGTAACAATATGTAGAAAAAGAGGTAAGATACTTAGGACACCTCATCAGTGAAGGCACTAGGCGTATTAACCCCAAAAGGATTAAAGGAATAACAGAACTTCCCCTACCGACCACCAAAAGAGAGTTATGGCAGTTCTTGGGGCTAGTGGGCTATTGTAGATAATGGATAGAAGCGTACGCCCAGAAAACGAAGGGGTTATATTACAAATTGACAGAATCTGAACATGAAAATCTACAATGGACAGAAGAAGAAAAGGAGGGATTACAGGAATTAAAACAAAGCTTGATACAAGCTCCCGGGTTAGCCCTCCCTTCCCTTGAGAAACCCTTCCAGCTTTTTGTGACAGTAAATAATGGAGCAGCAGTCGGAGTGTTAACCCCGAAAACAGGAGGAAAGAAACAACCCATAGCCTTCCTGTCCAAAATTTTAGACCCTGTCTCGAGAGGTTGGCCTGAGTGCATACAGGCGGTGGCGGCCACTGCCATTCTCGTAGAGGAGAGCAGCAAACTAACCTACGGAGGAGCGCTCGTTGTTAGCACTCCCCATCAAGTCAGAACAGTGTTAAATCAAAAGGCAGGAAGATGGTTGACGGACTCAAGAATTCTAAAATATAAAGCTATCCTTATGGAGAGAGACGACCTGGTGTTAACAACAGACGCTTGTTTGAACCCAGCCACCTTCATGTGGAAGGGAGAACCCCTAGACACGTGAGAAATAGAACATGACTGTTTAGATATTATTGAGTATCAGACCAGAACAAGAGCAGACTTAAAGGATATTCCCCGACATGAAGGAGGTAGGCTGTTTATAGACGGGTCATCAAGAGGAGTACAAGGAAGAAGACATAATGGATGTGCAGTAGTAGATGGTAGTGAAAACCACACAGTTGAGGCTGACCGGTTATCTAACACGTGGTCAGCCCAAATTTGTGAATTATATGCCTGAAACCAGGCCTTAAAACGATTAGAAAATTGGGATGGAACAATTTACACTGACTCTAAGTATGCCTTCGGTAAAACATGGCAAGAACGTGGTTTAATCAATAGTCGGGGAAAGGAATTAATACATGAAGAGTTGATAGGACAAATGTTGAAAAGTTTGGAATTACTCTGGGAAATAGCTATTGTCCATGTACCTGGGCATCAGAAGGGGAACACTCTAGAAGCAAGAGGGGAATTACCAACTGTAGACTTCAATGATAAGTTTTTAAAGAATTATATTGTGGCACTCAGGGGTTTTTCTTTGTCTGTCCTTAGGAAGAAGGGTCTGTTGACCCAGCCACCTCCATTTGAGTTCGCTGTACATCGAATACAGCCGGGTGAATGGGTCCTGATCAAAACCTGGAAAGATACCAAACTGCACCCAAGCTGGGAGGGACCGTTCTTAACCCTCCTGACTACTGAAACAGCCATTCGAACTGTGTGTTAAGGGACCAGTGGACGCTCCTTCCCCTTCTCCAGAGTGGCAAGCTCATCTTACAGACAACCCTCTGAAAATCAAGCTGGGTAAAAAGAATGGATTGAGATAAGAGACTATTAAATATTGGTGAAAAAAAATTGTATCTCCAAACAATTCTAAGTGTTGCATGGACTCACTCCTCCCTGGCATACAAAGGGTTAGGGAATAGACAGATCGGGTTGTGAGCTGAAATGAGTGGTCAGCTTTATATTGTTATGATAATATTGGCTCTAGCTGCAAGGGGGGTGAGAGAAATCATTTTACTGCATTATGTCAGAATTATGCTAAAAGGGCATACCGACTGTTGGGTATGTGCGGAGATCCCACACCATGGGGAATCCGGAATTCCTCTCACAGTAATACCACTTACTAAAGAAGAAGTGTACAACATACAATAATTTGACTCGGGCTCAAATGACACAAAATGGGAATTTGAGAGGGGTAATTATAACTTTGTGGGATGGTTCCCTCGACCAGCCCCGAAAACCCTGAGTGCTATTGATGGCCTTAACCGAAAGGAGCAGTAAATACCACTTGTTTCTGTAATCAGAATGAGACCGCACCCTTCCGATGAGAAAAATCATCCGGTGTCTACACCAGTCAAGCCACTACCACGACCATTCCCCAAACATGAAACGGAACATATTGGGTATGCGGCCTGAAGGCCTATCCATTTATTCCCGGAGAAAAATACATTTGTATGACCAAATGTGTAACAATACATGCATGTTATGATGTTGATCAAACACTGCCTTAAAGCCAGAAAGGCTGGAGTGGCAGCTGCTCCCTTGTCTACATAATTCCCCATTTGAGGCTGATAGAGAGAGCCCCAAAAATACGTCGGAATAAACAGGGAGGAAGGTGGGTAACCCGGGAAGTTACCAAAGGGGATCGCCTCCTCTGGACTTTGATACCCATGTATGGGACCGCTCGAGCAGGAGTAGAAATACAAAAGTTGGTAGCTTCCCTGGAAGAGTTGGCCAATAATACTGCCGATGCATTGGCCGAAACCCAATCCGAAGTGGCTGCCATAACAACCGAAATGATTGCCACTAGACTAACGACCCTTCAGAACAGGATGGCTCTGGATTATATTCTAGCAGAGAAGGATGGTACCTGTGCACTAATTGGAAAGGAATGTTGTATGTACATACCTGAGGTCTCCTCTAACCTTACTGATATCTCCAAACATGTGCGAGACAAAATCGCCAAGATAAGGGAGGCCGCTAATAAGTACCAGAACGAAAAAGGTTGGGAATGAGGGAAATGGGAATTGACTGGTTGGGGAAGGTGGTTAGTCAATCTAGCTATCTATGGATTATCGATATTAGTGGGTCTGGTGGTAGGGTTCAATGGCCTAAAATGGGTAATGAGCCGACTGATGACAACCCTTGGGGAAGGAACCCACATAAATCATCAGATGCTTTTACAATCAGCAGGTGATATGCAACAGAGAAAGTCAAAGAATGCTTCTAGAGTTCAAGGGACGAAAAACACAAATGTAAAATGTAAGATTGTGAACCTCATCGCCATAAGGCGTAAGAGGGCAGAAAATAAGAAAATGAATTAAAGGAGACTTAGTAAGTTCAGAAACTACAGATTTAAAAGAAAAAAGGGGGAATTGTGGGAAATAAGAAATGTAGTTTTCTGCAGGCGATATAGAAATGTAATTGTTGTAAGTGCTAGTGGAGTGTAATTTCTGTAGATGGGGGAGGGGTGAGACATTATACAAACGATCATGGAATTCTTGTAGCATGTAGTATACTTAAGGCTAAGCCTTTAATGAATATAGGGGGTCTTTTAAAGAAGTAGTTTTAAAGAAAATAGTTTTAAGCTAGGAAATAACTATGGAGTGTTGTAGCTGACCACAAAAGAAGAAGTAAGGGCATTTTCACAATAAAGCTTACAGTAACAGAACAAGGAATGCAGACATCCAAGGACAGGCTGGTACATAGATAAGGAAAGAGAAAAACAAGTGAAATAATTATCTTAAGGTTAGTCACAAGTAAAGGCCAAATAAGGGAATGAGATGAAATAAATGATTATGATAGGGTAAGAATAGGGAAAGGGGATGTGAGCCTGCAACACACAAACTGTATAAAAATGATTGCATAACTGATACCTTTGTGCTTTTTGCCAGGCTAGCGGGGTGCCCGGACTTGCAAGTTTGTAATAAATTGTCCTTGTTTCCATGGCTTTGTCTCCGGCTGATTTATAAGTGAGTTTTGTTTCTAACACAGGGAATCAGTCTGCTTTGCTGGTCTGACTTTGTTTCTGGTCAGTAAAAATATCAATATGTTTTCATCTTATTCTGAAGGAGGACAAAGACAGAGCAGCTAATCTGGAGAGGAGTGCTTTAAACTGTGTTCCCACAGGAGTCTGCAAGGATCGTTCCGTCTGACAGTCCTTGGTTCACTCCACTCCCACCAACGAAGCCCCAGGTACCTTCCCCTGCAACAAGAAAAGATGCAAAACCTGCCACTACACCACCCCCTCACCTCCATCCAGGGCCCCAAACAGCCTTCCAGGTCAGACAGAGGTTCACCTGCCTCTCTTCCAACCGAGTTAACTGTATCAAGTGCTCTCAATGTGGTCTTCTCTACATCAGGGAGACTGAACGTAAACTTAGGGAATGGTTCACCGAGCATCGCAGCTGGGCCCGCAGGGGCCAACCAGACCTCCCAGTCACCGCCCATTTCAATTCCCCTTCCCACTCCCTTTCTGACATGACCATCCTTGGCCTCTTCCATTGCCAAAACAAACCAGAGCTCCTATTGGAGGAACAACACTTTATCTATCACCTAGGCACACTCGAGCCCAGAGGATTCAACATTGAGTTCTCCAGTTTCAAATAACGTCCCTCCCCATCCCCCGACTCCATTCCCAGTCCCTCCCCCTCCCTTCCACAATCTCTGCCACCAAATGAATTCATTTTCCCATTGACCAACCAGGTCGTACTCTCACCTGTCATCACCTATCTTCACCTCACCACCCTGCCCTCACCAACCCCTTTATCTGTAGTTCCCTCCACACCCAGCCCTAGTCTTGAAGAAGGATTACAATCAAAATGTTAACATCTTCACCTCCTGGTGCTGCCTGGCTTGCTGTGTTCTTCCAGCCTCCTGTCTGTCTGCACCAACATTTCAGGGCACACTCCCACGCAGCAGCTGCACATATCCCGCTACCACAGACATTGGCATTCAACATGTGCCAGCCTCTCCACACCATCATGGCACAGCTCCCATCCACTTACAGTATGTGTCTGCACTTTAATGTTGTCCTTTGGGTCACACCGGTAACTATCATTGGAATGCTGCTGCCATGATACTTTGCTCACAGGGACAGGCACCCAGCTGGTGGATTGAACCAGGCTCCCTCAGGGCTGTTTCCCAGCTCTCTCAGTGCTAACTCACTCTGCACCTCCCTGGATGCTCACAGCATCCCAGCCTCTCCCTGCCCTTTCAGCACTGTGCTCCCTCAACCCCACTTTAAAGCTCCCTGTCCTGCTGTCTGGCCTAACAGTCTGGTGCACACAAACAGCCAGGCAGGTTGTCAGCAGGAGTCAGTCAAGGGGCTGGACATCTTGCTGTGTGGCACAGTGCAGCATCAATCTCCCACTGAGAGCATGGCCCATCTGCCGGGATAGCAGACAGACTGCATGTACCTCAGACAAAAGGCCACATCCCAAGTCGAAGGGGAGTGGTCCTCAGTCGAGTCCAGTGAGGCTGCTGTTAATCAGTGAGTCCCAGTTAGTGTGTCCCAGGGTTAGTCAGCTGCTTGGACCGGTCACGGTCAGGGGTCAATCTCAGTGCAGCCTGAGGAGTGGGCCCGGGTCAGTCCTGCACACCAGGGGAATGAGCATTGGGGAGGGTGTGGAGGGGATGTTATCATGAAGCCCTGTCAGTGAAGGGAGCTGGAGACTTCAATGCTGGGGATTGTAGGCCGCAGCCTGGGATGTGCAAGGCACAAGAACAATGATGGGGAGGATTATTGATATGTCAAGGGAGGAGACGGTAGAGCATGGAGGACCTGGGATGCTGTGGGAGGGGATTGATGATCAGTCACTGCCAACATGGCCTCAATGGGGTAGGGGAGGGTGCAAAGGGGCACAGAGCTGATTCCTTCTCCACCTGAACTGTCAGGATAATGGAAGATTCTCTGAGATACAATGATGATTTGTGTGGGTGATGTGGGTCTGGGGGAGAAGGGTACCAGGCTCATGCAGCTGCTGCCTCTCTTCAGTCTGACCAGGGGAATACTCCTCGAAATAAGGTCCCATGTCAAAGTGGCAAGATGTGTCATTCCGTGGCCCTCCTTGTCAGACACAACATTGTCTCACTCGATAGAGGAACATATTCAGCTACTATTTCTCTGAGATGGGACTGGAGACTGTTCCCATTGCTAAGAACCTCTTCTGTTCCTTTGTTCCTGACGCAGGGACATTGCCAGTGTGACCGATGGAGCCAGCTACAGCCGGTACCATTCCTGCAGTTGCTAACATGTAACAACGGGTCAGGGAGTTACAGGAGGGACAGATACACCAGGAAACCCTGGGCCAGCAGCAACCTGCAGCAGAAGCTGACCAGCCTCCACCAGATGAAGAGGTCACTGCTGAAGGGCTCCTCGGGATACATCGCAGACTGAGGAGGGTCCGCGTCTTTGTCCTCAATGCCATCTCCTCCGGATGAGTGAGGCACAGGATCAGAGCTGGATGGGGATGTCCCGGGACACTGTCACTGACCTATACCCAGCAGCTGGATTGAGACCTGGGACCTGAAAGGAGTGGGTCACCACCCTCTCCCAGTGGCCATCATGGTAACAGCTGTGTTGGACAGTTATGTGACTGTCCCATTTCGCCCCAAAGTGAACAATGATGTGAAGCCGGGATCAAGTGGGCCCTGGGGACACAGCAGCAGGAACTTACAGAGAATGGGGAGAGGAGCTGTGAGTCCGGGCCATTGAGGTGTGTGGCCTGATGCTAAAACAGAGATTGGGAGGGGAATACGCAGTTGGTACCAGGCAGCTTTAACCATGTCACCTCTGTGCTGTGGGAAACTCTGGGCTATAGCTGCTGTGCCATTGCATAGACGGTGAAGAGGAACGCTCGACTGTCACACCCATCATGCATTCTGACAAGGAGGGCCACGCAATGACACATCTGGGGATTTTGTGGATCCCAAGATGGCATTCTTCAGGGGTCCCAAGATGGTACTGCCATCAACAACATGCGTACATTCTGGGACACACCAACAATGACCAGTTGGTTTGGCTACAGTGAGTTGTAGAGTCCAGTTTACACTGGACAAGAGCAGTGCCACACGGCCAGCGCAGAGACGTTTTTCTTATTCATTCAAGGGATAAGGATGTTGCTGGCTGGGCCAGCATTTATTGCCCACCCCTAATCCCTACAGGACAGGAAAGAGTCAACCACATTGCTGTGGGGCTGGAGTCTCATGAAGGCCAGATCAGGTGAGGATGACAGATTCCTTCCCTAACACAGATGGGCATTCCCAACAATCGGATCATGGGCATTATGAGGCCCTTCATTCCAGATTTTTGATAAATTCAAATTCCACCATGTGCCGTGGCAGGATTCGAACCTGGGTCCCCAGATTAACATTCCAGCAATAATATCACTGGGCCATCACCTCCCCCCTCGTTTGATGAAGCACATTTGGGATGGGAGTGTGAGAAAACCTGCTGGAGCTCACAGTGAGAGAGAATCCCTCCAAGAAAACCCACTGAGAATAACACTTTGCCAAATTTGACGAGATTCAGCCTTGTGTGTAACTTTGGTTCCTTGTTTAAAGAAAGTTTAAATGTGTTAGAGCCAGTACAGAGGAGGTTTACTCGATTGAAACCTGGAATGAGTGAGTTTTGAGAATAGGTCAGACAGACTGAGCTGGTATCCACTGGAGATGAGAAGAGTGAGGGGTGAATTAGTTGAAGCATATCAGACTCTGAATGACCTTGACAAGGTGAAGGTGACAAGGACATTTCCCCTTCTTGGCCAATCCAGAACCAGAGGGCACTGCATTAACATTAGGGCTCACCGTCTGAAGACAGAGATGAAGGGAATATTTTTGTCCTTGGGTTCTATACTTCAGAACTCTGTGCCTCAGAATGCTGTGGAGGTGGGGTTATTAAATATCTCAAAGACAGAGGTGGATAGATTCTTGTTAAATAGGGATTCAAGGCTGGTTGGGGAAGATGGGAAGGTGACATTAAAACACAAACAGATCAGCCATGATCGTATTAAATGGTGGAGCAGGCTCGAGGGAACAAACGGTTTGCTTCCACTCCTATTTTGTACATACGTTTGTATCTGTCTAATCAAAACACATTAAATATGGCGGGTGATACATCAAGCTGGGGCAATGAAATCTTTTGTATGAGGAGGCAGTCACACCGCTCAGGGCAGTGTCTTCTGAGTTGGTGAGTGAGCAGAAAAAGGAGGGTATTGCTACAAGTGAGGCAACAAAGCTGACCCAGAGAATGGGAGCACAGGGTCCTCAGCCTTTGCAATTGCTCAACAGGTTTTTGCCACTGTGTCTAAAAGATTAATGAAGAATGAAAAATAGAATATGAGGGAAACCTAATTAAAAAAATAAAAGGAGATCTTAAGAGATATTTAATAAGAAAGGAGAGACAAAGTGAGTGTCTGTCTTCGGGAACTTGAGTCTGGGGAACTAATAATGGAAAACAGGGAGGTGGCAGATGAATTAAACAAGTGTTTTAAATCTTTCTTCTGGTCGAGAAGCAAAAAGGAACATCCCAGCAATAGACTTTTTTATTCATTCAGAGGATATGGCAGTGCTGGCTGGGCCAACATACAGCGGCTATAAAGCTGTAAACCTGGAAATGGATCGAGGACAGTAATTCAGGAAAATTGCAATTGTAACCAGGGAACACGTACTCGGCAAAGAATTGGAGCTGCAGGCTGAGAAGTTTGAGTTTGAGTTTGATTTATTGTTGTGACAGGGACTGAGATACAGTGAAAGGTGTTGTTTTACACGCTGCACAGGCAGACCACACCATATAAAGTGCACCAGGTTAGCAGAGCAGAGTGCAGAATACACTGTTATTACCACAGAGAAGGTGCAGAGAGATCAGAATTAACATTTGAGAGGTCCATTCAGAAGTCTGATAACAGCAGGGAAGAAATTGTTCTTGAATCTACTTGTAGATGTATTCAAATGTTTGTCCCTTCTGTCTGCTGGAAGAGGGTGGAAGAGAGTGTATCTGGGGATCAAGCGGGTCTTTGATGTTGGTTACTTTGTCAAGGCAACGTGAAGTCACAAAGAGTCAATGGATGGAAAACTGGTTTATGTGATGGCCTGGGCTGTGTTCATGACTCTCTGCAGCTTCTTGTGGTTTTGGGAATAACAGTTACATATCACACACTTGTCTCCAGATAAGATACTTTCTATGGTAAATCTGTAAAAGCTGAGAGAAGCCTTATTCAATCCTGGTGGACACACTGAATTTCTTTAGCAGCCGAGGAAGTAGAGATATCCCTGCCCTTTCTTCACCGCTGTGTTGATGTGTGTGGACCAGGACAGATTGTTGGTGACCATCATTCCCAAGAACTTAATGCTCTCGACCATCTCCACCTCAGTACCATTGATGCAGTCCTGAGGCCCTGATAGAATTTACCCTTCGGTCTGAAAAGCAGGGCTGAGTGAGATAGTTAATGTATTGGAGATTCAATTTCCTATGATTCCCTTCTTTCAGAGAAGGTTCCATCAGGTTTGAAAATAGTAAATTCTTCAAAAGAAGGGAGGCAGAAAGCAGGAAACTGCAAGTCAGCCAACTGACCAGTTATTCAGGGGATATTGTTGGAAGCTGTTATTGAAAATGTCACAAGGTGGATTCAGAAAAGTTCAAAATAATCACACAAATGCAAAATGTTAAAGGGAAATCCTGTTTATCCATTTTGTTGGAGTTTTTTTGACGAGGCCTCATGCTGTAAATAAAGAGGGATGAGTGGGTACAACAGACTGAGCTTCCTTGAAGGTATTTGATAATGCACCGTGTCAACGGGTATTGCACAAAAGAGAAACTCCTGGTGTAGGGGGTTTATCTCGGCATCAATAAAAGATTTACTCACCAACAGAAACCACAAAGTAGACATAAAAGGGCCTTTCTTATGTGTTCATTTGTGAATTCTAGAACCTTCGAGTCCACACTGACCCTCCAAAGAGCATCCCACTCAGACCCATCCCCATCCCACTACCCCATCCCTGTAACCCTGCATTTCCTGTGGCTCATTTGCCGAGCCTGAATCTCCCTGGACGCTACGGCCTTTTCAGCATGGCCAATCCATGTAACCTGCACATCTTTGTCTGTGGGAGTGATCCAAAGCACTCAGAAGAGACCCATACAGACATCTCTCTCTCTCTCACTGAAACCCCCAAGTAACTATCACCTCATCCCCACCCCCATCCACCTATTGTACTCTTTGCTACCTTCTCCCTACCCCCATCCCCTTCCCATTTATCTCTCCACCCTGGAGGCTCCCTGCCTTCAGTCCTGATGAAGGGCTTTTGCCCGAAATGTCGATTTTCCTGCTCCTCAGATGCTGCCTGATCTGCTGTGCTTTTCCAGCACCACTCTAATCTAGACTCTGATTTCCAGCATCTGCAGTCCTCACTTTTGCCAAGGTGGAATCGAACCCCGTTCCCTGGCACGGGGAGGCAGCACTGCCAACCATTGAGCTGTACCACCCAGAGAAGGCTCTTCAGGCTGGTCATTCAGTATATTCAAGGCCGAGACAGACAGATTATTAATCAGTGAGGGAATCAAGGGTCATGGGCCAAAGGCAGGAAAGTGACATTCAGGATGATCAGATCAGCCATCATCTCCCTGAATGCTGAGCTGACCCAGAGGGCTGAATGACCTACTGCTGCTCCCACGTCTCATGGTCATTTAGATGGTTGTCTGGAAATGTCTACAGTGCTGGCCAATCAGGGAGACTCACCTCAGAGTTTGATGTGGAGGTGCCAGTGTCGGACTGGAGTGGCGAAAGTTAAAAATCACTTGATGCCAGGTTATAGTCCAACAGGTTTATTTGAAAATACATGCTTTCAGAGCCACGCTCCTTCTTCAGGGAGCTAGTGGGGCAGGACACATAGGACATAGAATTTATAGGAGAAGATCAAAGTGTCATACAACTGATGTAATGCACTGAATATGCCGAGGTTACTGCTTTTAATCTTTAATCATTAAAAGTATTTAATCACTTTGAATGGGGATGCAGGTTTCCATTGATTAATATGTTTGATTAAAATAGTTTGAGACAGTGTCAACCATTTACACAGCATGTTACTGTTAGTTTGTCTGTGTAACAGGACCCACGGCCTTTCTGTCTGGGCCCTCCCTTTCCAGGATCGAAACCCGACCTATCCTGATCCCAAAATAAAGTCCCGCTCCATTCTTCCGTTGACCTGTTCCATTTTACCTCGTTCCCATCACCTCGGTATTCAGGCTGCCCTGAGACTTGGAGAATCAATCTTTGCTCTGCCCCAACGTCACATCAATTGAGAAACCTCCACCTTTTCACCTTTTCTGAATGTGATTCAAAATAACAAGACTTGAGTTTTGTGGAGTCGGACAAATCTGGAGAAATTTAAACTGCCGGCCAGGATCCAGATGTGGGATCCAATCCACACTTTCAGCAAAGTCCATTTGTGCCTCTTGGGACGGGGCAGGAAGTCAACGCTCAGAAGGTAAAACCAGAGCAACTTGCAATTGGCCCCCACTGGTCCCATTCGTCATGTGTCCCACAAAGTGTAACTCCAGTCAGACCAGGACATTGCCAAGTGCTGCTGTTTATTAAACTGCTTTTACCCCTTTTTGAAACTACACTTGCAGTTTGGAAACAGCCACATCCCTTTCTCACAGATGGTCCAATTAGTTTAAAATTAAATTTAACTTTAACCCTGGAAACAAAACCCGAAATGAAGTGAAGCCTGTTTTTTTTTGCCAGTGTTTTCTCCTGGAAAGAGTGGTTCAGTTTCTCCTGCTGTTTGCCCAGAAAGATGATCCAGTTTATTGCTGAGGAGGGGATCTCCAGCTCGATGCCAAACCCTGGTCTGACCAAGGCTGAACCGAGCGGACCCGTGCCCCATGCACTCGGGGAAACTTCAGGGAATTGAATTGAATTGAATGTATTGTCACGTGCTCCGAGGCACAGTGAAAAGGTTTGTCTTGCAAGCAATACAGGCAGATCACAGAGTGAAGTAGCATAGATAAGTAAATAATAGGGAAACAGCAGCAAAAACAAACACACAGGGACAGGCAAATGTTAAGAGTTTGTGAGTCCATTCAGTATTCTAACAACAGTAGGGTAGAAACTTTCGAAAACCAGCTGGTGCGTGTGCTCAGGTTTCTGTACCTCTCCCCGATGGTAGAGGTTGTAGAAAAGCATTGATGGATCTTTGAGAATGCGAGTGGCCTTTCCTTGACTGTGGGCCTGGTAGATGGATTCTATAGATGGGAGGTTGGCCTTTGTGATTGTCCAGGCTGAGTTCACCACTCTGTAACCGTCTCCGATCTTGAATGGTACAGTTGCTGTACCAGGTAGTGATATATCCAGTCTCAGTGGTGCTCCTATAAAGGTTGGCAAGGGTATTCGCCATCATGCCAAATATCCTCATCTGCCTGAGGAAGAAGAGACGTTGTTGGGCCTTTGTAACCTGTCCGTCCACATGAAAGGACCCGAAACAGACAGGAATTCTTCGCTGTTCCTGAATCTGCTCTGTAACATATAGGAAATGTAGCTCTCTCCCATGTAAAAAATGAGGTCTGCAGATGCTGGAGATCACAGCTGCAAATGTGTTGCTGGTCAAAGCACAGCAGGCCAGGCAGCATCTCAGGAATAGAGAATTCGACGTTTCGAGCATAAGCCCTTCATCAGGAATAAGAGAGAGAGAGCCAAGCAGGCTAAGATAAAAGGTAGGGAGGAGGGACTAGGGGGAGGGGCGATGGAGGTGGGATAGGTGGAAGGAGGTCAAGGTGAGGGTGATAGGCTGGAGTGGGGTGGGGGCGGAGAGGTCAGGAAGAGGATTGCAGGTTAGGAGGGCGGTGCTGAGTTAAGGGAACCGACTGAGACAAGGTGGGGGGAGGGGAAATGAGGAAACTGGAGAAATCTGAATTCATACCTTGTGGTTGGAGGGTTCCCAGGCGGAAGATGAGGCGCTCCTCCTCCAGCCGTCGTGTAGTTGTGTTCTGCCGGTGGAGGAGTCCAAGGACCTGCATGTCCTCGGTGGAGTGGGAGGGGGAGTTAAAGTGTTGAGCCACGGGGTGATTGGGTTGGTTGGTTCGGGCGGCCCGGAGGTGTTCTCTGAAGCGTTCCGCAAGTAAGCGGCCTGTCTCACCAATATAGAGGAGGCCACATCGGGTGCAGCGGATGCAATAGATGATGTGTGTGGAGGTACAGGTGAACTTGTGGCGGATATGGAAGGATCCCATGGGGCCTTGGAGGGAAGTGAGTGCGGAGGTGTGGGCGCAAGTTTTACATTTCCTGCGGTTGCAGGGGAAGGTGCCGGGGGTGGAGGTTGGGTTGGTGGGGGGTGTGGATCTGACGAGGGAGTCACGAAGGGAGTGGTCCTTGCGGAACGCTGATAGGGGAGGGGAGGGAAATATATCCTTGGTGGTGGGGTCCGTTTGGAGGTGGCGGAAATGGCGGCGGATGATACGTTGTATGTGGAGGTTGGTGGGGTGGTAGGTGAGAACCAGTGGGGTTCTGTCTTGGTGGCGGTTGGAGGAGCGGGGCTCAAGGGCGGAGGAGCGGGAAGTGGAGGAGATGCGGTGGAGGGCATCGTCAATCACGTCTGGGGGGAATCTGCGGTCCTTGAAGAAGGAGGCCATCTGGGCTGTGCGGTGTTGGAATTGATCCTCCTGGGAGCAGATGCGGCGGATACGAAGGAATTGGGAATATGGGATGGCGTTTTTACAGGGTGCAGGGTGGGAGGAGGTGTAGTCCAGGTAGCTGTGGGAGTCAGTCGGTTTATAATAGATGTCTGTGTTGAGTCGGTCGCCCGAGATAGAAATGGAAAGGTCTAGGAAGGGGAGGGAGGAGTCTGAGACAGTCCAGGTGAATTTCAGGTCGGGATGGAAGGTGTTAGTAAAGTTGATGAACTGTTCAACCTCCTCGTGGGAGCACGAGGCAGCGCCGATACAGTCATCGATGTAGCGGAGGAAAAGGTGGGGGGTGGTGCCAGTGTAGTTGCGGAAGATGGACTGTTCCACATATCCTACGAAGAGGCAGGCATAGCTGGGGCCCATGCGGGTGCCCATGGCAACTCCTTTAGTTTGGAGGAAGTGGGAGGATTGAAAAGAGAAGTTATTCAGGGTGAGGACCAGTTCAGTCAGTCGAAGGAGGGTGTCAGTGGAAGGGTACTGGTTGGTGCGGCGGGAAAGGAAGAAGCGGAGGGCTTTGACTCCTTCGTGATGGGGGATGGAGGTGTACAGGGACTGGATGTCCATAGTGAAAATAAGGCGTTGGGGACCGGGGAAGCGAAAATCCTGGAGGAGGTGGAGGGCGTGGGTGGTGTCCCGAATGTAGGTGGGGAGTTCTTGGACGAAAGGGGAGAGGACCATGTCGAGGTATTGGGAGATGAGTTCGGTGGGGCAGGAGCAGGCTGAGACAATGGGTCGGCCGGGGCAGGCAGGTTTGTGGATTTTGGGCAGGAGGTAGAAACGGGCGGTGCGGGGTTGTGGGACTATGAGGTTGGAGGCGGTGGATGGGAGATCCCCTGAGGTGATGAGGTCCTGGATGGTCTGGGAGATGATGTGCCATGGGAGATGATCTCCCATGTGCCAACTTCCTTCCAGTTTTTCCTAGTGGAGTCAGGCTGATGTTGGGGAATTCCTGGCTCTCACCTCAAGATGACAGTGATTCTTCCTCATCTCCCTCTCTCCCCACCTATCCCTGTTGGTTTCTGTTAGCTTGAAGTCTGGCCATCTCTGCTGTCTCAATCACCTGTCTAAACCCTCTCACCCAATGACCACTGGCAGCTATGCCAGGGTGGCCATTGTCCCCTTCCCCACCTCCATTTGAAGATTAGTGTTCATTTCTTTTCAGAAGAAAACTCATGATTTCTGATGGTCAAATTCTGGTCCTTTCACCTGGAACCCATGTTCACACTCAGCAATTCTGGATCCAGATCATGTTCAGTTTCAATCTTCCTGTGCTGCTGAATACATTCGGGCCATGGATTTTCTGATTGGATTCACTCTGGTTCATGGGGAATTGTTGTGACCTGATGTTCTAGAACCATTGAGCAATGTCTCCCTGTGTGAAGTTGATGATGAAAGTACACACGGGAACTTCATGAATCTACTTTATCCCAGCGCTTGGGGACATTGCCTGGTTTCCCATCCCACCTCCTCCTCCCTTTTCACTCGATACGCAGCACGGCCGCACTCCTGTCAAACTAAAAACCATCTGATGGGTTTAGGGTGAGAGACCCCTCCCTACGAACAGAATGAAGACAGGGTGCCCCTTGTCCCCACTTTCCACCTCACCAGCTTCCACATCCAACATATCATCCTTAAACACTTCCACCAATTCCAAATGTAAAAGAAGCAAAATCTGCTGGCACACCACCCCCTCACCTCTATCCTGGGCCCCAAACAGTCCTTCCAGGTGAGACACAGGTTCACCTGCCTCTCCTCCAACCTAGGTGACTGTATCCAGTGTTCCCGGTGTGGTTCTCTCGACACTGGGGAGACCAAGTGGAAACTCAGGGCATGTTTCGCTGAGCATCTTAGCTGGACCCACCAGAGCCAGCCTGACCTGACCACCCATTTTAATTCCCCCTCCACCTCCCTCTCAGGCAAGTCCATCCTCGGCCTCCTCCATTGCCACAGAGAACCAGACCACAAATTGGAGGAACAACATCTCATCTTTAGTCTGGGCGGCCTACAGCCCAGAGGACTCAACACTGAGTTCTCCCATTTCAAATCAGCTTCCTACCCATCCCCCAATTCCCTTCCCAGCCCCACCTCCTCCCTTCCATTCCACCTGCTGACCCTTCCTTTCAGCTACCAATCAGATTCAATCCTCCCATCGACTTACTCGGTCATACCTACCACCTGTATTCATCGATCACTACCTCACCACTACCCCAAAACAATGCCGCACCCCCTCCATTTATCTGCAGGTCCCCTCACCCCCACCACCAATCATAAAGAAGAGTTATACTCAAAACATTGACTTCTCCACTTCCTGGTGCTGCCTGGCTTGCTGTGTTCTTCCAGCCTCCTGCTTGGCTATTTTGGATTCCAGCATCTGCAGATTTTTGTCTCTAACCAAGTGAGTATAGACACAGCACATTCGAATCAGATACATGATTCCACTCCTATATTTACTGAGTAGTTTATAACTTCCCTGGATCCTAATAATTACAGGAAATATGTTTGATGTGACAGTCCATGTTAGTTACATTCGGTAAAAGCATGGACAGTCTTTCCTGTTTAAGCTGACCCTCCCGGATGTATTGTCGATATAACCAGGTGGAGACATTCAGCGGTGCTGAGTGCAGGATTCACAAACTTTCATAAAGTTACAATTATCATAGAATCCCTGCAGTATGGAAACAGACTCTTCAGCCCAACAAATCCACGCCAACCCTCCAAAGAGGAATCCACCCAGAGCCATTCCCCCTCCCCTACGTTTACCCCTGACTAATGCACATCCCTGAACATTAGGGCAATATAGCATGGCCAGTTCACCGAACCTGCACAGTTTTAGATTGTGGGAGGAAACTGGAACACCAGGAGGAGCCCATGCAGACACAGTGAGAATGTACAAACTCCACACAATCAGTGGTCCAAGGTGGGAATCAAACCCAGGTCCCTGGGGCTGTGAGGCAGCAGTACTAACCACTGAGCCACAGTGACCCCCATTCCCTTCCTTCAAACACTGGCTTCAAACGTGTCCACCAACAGGAATTCCAATTTGAGTTGAGAAATGTGAAATCTAGAGTATGAGCGCCGATGATTGCACTGCATTGGATTCTCTGAGCAGGAAGGCTGACAAGTTTTCTGTTGTGTCAGATCTCACACAGACAGTGAGTTGGGAACTCCAGAGATAAGGATTTTCCAAGAACAGCTACATAAGAATCCTACTCATTGTCTACAGTTCAGCCTTCAACACTATTATCTCCTCGAGACTGATTAACAAACTTCGTGATCTCGGTCTAAGCCCCACTCTCTGCAACTGGATCCTCAGTTTCCTGACCCACAGGCCACTGGGGACAATATTTCATCCTCACTAACACTCAACAATGGAGCCCGCCCAGAGGTGCGTACTCACTCCTCTAATGTACTCACTGTACACCCATAATTGCGTCGCCAAATACCAGACTAGTGCCATTTACAAGTTTGCTGATGACACCACCACAGTTGGTCGAATCTCAGATAGTGATGAAAGAGACTACAGACGGGAGGTGGAAGACCTGTTTGTATGAGGAAACTGTATTTGTGATCCCTCCAATAGACAGGAGAGGGAAGAGGAGTAATGGCGAGAGATGGAGGGGACAGTGAGGGGAAAAGAGAGGAGAGGGATAGGGAAAGAGAGGAAGGGTCCAGTGAGGGGGGGAGAGGGAGGGCAGTGTGAGGTGGGACTGTGAGGGGTAGAGGGAGAGGTCAGTGAGGGAGGGGACAGTGAGGGGTCGAGTAGGAAACAGATGGGGAGACGGATTAGACACTTTGGGAATGGGGAGAGGGCACTGTTTGAGTTTAAGGAGGGAGTGGTGATGGTGCGAATGGGAGGGAATGGGTATGGTGTGAATGAATGACTGATGATTTATTGCCACTGATACTGTCCAATGAACAACCTGATAAATACAGGGAAAGTATCAACAGACACCACAACCCAGCGCCATCTGGATACTTCAAAATTGAAAAGATAATGTTGAAAGAATGTCCATCTTCACTCCCCCACCTCCAATATTTCACCGCATCTGCCAGCGTTGGCAGAAAGAAGATTATAAAAAGAAAGAAGGTAAAGAGGGTAAGGAACGAAGAGAGGAAGCTGCCGCCTGGAGGGTACAGGCCCAGGAGCCCAAACGCTGCCTACATTGCTGGTGCCAACATCCTGGATATCCGGGGGGCTACTGGGTTTGGGAGGGAGATGTGATGGTGTGAATGGGAGAAGGTGGTGATGGTGTGAATGGGGACTGCTGGGATTAGGGAGGGAGTGGTGATGGTGTGAGTGGGGACTGCTGGGTCTGGGGAGGGAGTGGTGATGGTGTGAATGGGGACTGCTGGGATTAGGGAGGGAGTGGTGATGGTGTGAATGGGGACTGCTGGGTTTGGGGAGGGAGTGGTGATGGTATGAATGGGAGAAGATGGTGATGGTGTGAAAGGGAGTTCCCAGACAGAGATGTTGCCCAGGCAACACTGGGCTGTGCTGAATTGGCAGGCTCAGGGTGTGAACGTTGGTGTTCTGCAGCCACCCAGGCTGTGTTTCATCTCCCCAGCATTGAGGGGAGCCGCACTGTGAGCAGGAAATTCCTCCAACAGTCTCATCCCAGGTGATTCATAATCGATGTAATATTGCCACCATCTGGCAGTGAGCGGTACTGCGGGGAACAGAGGGCGCGGAGATTGCTGAATAGTGATGTTATATGTGGTACAGCACCGCCACCGGCTGGTGAGAATCGGTACTGCGGCCAAATATCATTGAATGACAGAACACAAAGATCTGCGATGCCGGAAATCTGAAACAAAAACAGAAATTGCTGAAGAAACTCAGTGGGTTTGGCACGATCAGTGGAGAGAGAAACAGAGATCAGGATGGTGGCGGACCCCGGAGACCATCTGCTCCGTCCCCTTTGACTTGTTTTCTTCCTTCTCAACTTTCGTTTTCTTCCTTTAATCTACTTCCATAGAAGAGGACAGCACAGGAACAGGCCCTTCGGCCCATCGTCTCTGTGCTGACCAGGATGCTATTCTAAACTAATCCCATCTTCCTGCACATGGTCTGTCTCCCTGTATTCCCTGTCTGTTCCTTCCTTCGTGGAGAGAGCGAGCTCAGAGCAAGGGGAGATTGAGACCTTATGGGGAGCTTGGGTAAACAATTAGAGATTGTAACGCTGAAATTTGAGCTTCATCTCTTTATTTTTCTTTTTTACAATTAAGAATG
Organism: Hemiscyllium ocellatum; assembly: GCF_020745735.1. Classification (NCBI taxonomy): domain Eukaryota; kingdom Metazoa; phylum Chordata; class Chondrichthyes; order Orectolobiformes; family Hemiscylliidae; genus Hemiscyllium; species Hemiscyllium ocellatum. Next base: position 5,806,781 of record NC_083435.1, read on the forward strand.
GCTTTGATATTGAACTTTTAACCAGATTTCCTAATTTCCTACGTTGTACCTGAGTATCTTTGTACCGACATTGGACACTTTTCACTGTAATCCTGTAGCCCTGTACTTGAGTTATTTTTATTTCAAAAATATACTTTATTCACAAAAGTATCCTCAGAAATATACACCAGCACTAAAGCAGTTCAGTTCTGTGCAGCAGCAAAGGGAAGGTACAAATGTTGGGTAAAAACTGAAAGAACTGTGGATGCTGTAAATCAGAAACAGAAACAGAAACAGAAATTGCTGCAAAAGCTCATGATTTGGAGATGCCGGTGTTGGACTGGGGTGTACAAACTTAAAAATCACACAACACCAGGTTATAGTCCAACAGGTTTAATTGGGAGCACACTAGCTTTCGGAGCGTCGCTCCTTCATCAGGTAGCAGCCCTGGCAGCATCTGGGAAGAGAAATCAGAGTTACCGTTTCAGGTCAGGTAAGCCTTCATCAGGACTGAATTCATTCAGAACTGGTCACTTTACCGGAAACGTTAACTATGATTTCTCTCCACAGATGCTGCCAGACCTGCTGAGCTTTTCCAGCAATTTCTGTTTTTGAAACAAATACTGGAGTTTGACTATATCCAACAAACAAACCAAAGGCATCTCTTACACATACAAGATTATATGATATGCATTGGAGGCACTGGGGAGGGTCCGATAACTGAACGGTCTCCCACTTACCTTCAGCAGAAAGCCCTCAGACAGTGGTCTTTCCCCACTGCCCCTTGGCAGCAGCTGCCCCAAGCTTTAGTGTGTCCCTCAGCACGTAGTCCTGGACCTTGGAATGTCCCAGTCTGCAACACTCAGTCAGTGTCAACCTCCTTGTTCTGGAAGACCAACAGGTTTCGGTCAGACCAAAGAGGTTTTTCACCAAGTTGGTGGTCATCCAGGTGCAGTCACAGTTGGTCTCGGTGTATGTCCCTGGGAACAGACCATAGAGAACAGATTCCTGTGTCACAGAGCTGCTTGGGGGAAAGGTCAACAAACCCCAGTACTTGAGCGCACAAATCATATTCTAATACTAAAAGATAATGTTTCGAGTCCAGTCAACATCCTTTAGAATGTGGCGGAGCCAGTGTTGGACTGGAGTGGGCAAAGTTAAAAATCACACAACCCCAAGTTGGACAATAACCTGGTGTTGTGTGATTTTTAACTTTGTCCTTCAGAATGGGTTCAGAAGAAGGGGGACTGGAACCGAAATGTTAACTCAGTTCCCCTCTCTCTGCCCACAGAAGCTGCCAGACCTACCGAGTTTCTCCAACAAATACTGTTTTTTTTTAAACACACCACCAGTATTTTATATGATTATGTTCATGAGACAAGTCAGGAAAAGATGCATTGCAAGGAGGTGCCATAGGGAATCACAGAAAGGTTTACTGAGAGCCTTGTCGGAAAAATGTACAGGGACAGAGAGCCTAGTTTCAAATTACTGACCTGCTGCTGAATGGGGAAGGCTGGAAAGTGCCTAAAACAAAGATGAGCTGCTGTCTCTCCAGCTGACACTGAGTTTCACTGGGACGGGTAAGAGGCCAAACACAAAAGGCCAGATGGAACTTGGGCAGGGAATTAACATGATATTAATGGGGAGGAGGGGCTAGGGGTGTTACTCATGTTGAAATCTGTAGTTTGTTACATATGTGAGAAGCATCATGGAGAGTAAATGTAGTTTATTAAATTGAAAGAAGTTTAGGCGTTGACTGTTTCACCCAGAAGGGTAATTTGGAGCACTGGATGATAAAAAGGGGGGAGGGCAGAGGGAAGGTTATGTATCTCCCATCCTTGTGTGAACATGGTCCTGGAAGGGGAACAGGAGTCAGTTTCTCCTGCTGAGCTTCTGTTTTAATATTTCAAGCATCTGAGGAATATTATTTCCTACATTAACAACACAATCCATTCACACAATCCCATGGTGTTCCTCACTGACACAAACAGGAATACACACTGGAGGAGTTATTGAAAGTCTGTCAATCAGGCAGCAGGATAGGGGGGCCTGGTGTTCAATTCATGAAATAAAAACACAATACTGGGGATGCTGGAGATCTGAAATAAACACAGAAAATGCTGGAAAATCAGCAGATCAGACAGCATCTTTGAAGAGAAACAGAGTTACTGTACGTGTTGGATCCGAACTGAGATTTCAGGGTGAGTCAGTCCTCAGCTCCCTCTCTCCCACACACTATTCGTGCAGTGAAGGTTTACCAAACTGATCCAGGGATGGAAGGACTGACTTATCAGGAGAGATTGAGTCGGTTAAGGTTTTATTCACTAAAGTTTCGATGAATGAGGGGGAATCACATAGAAACCAAGAAAATTCGAACAGGACTGAACAGGTTAGAAACAGGAAGGGTGTTCCTGATGGTGGGGATGACCAGACCAGGGTTCATCGGTTATGGATCAGGGATAACCTTTCATGAAGGGATGAGGAGAAATGTGTTCACCCAGAAAGTGATGGGCCTGAGGAACTCACTGCCGCAGAAAATGGGTGGGGCCGAAACATTGTGTTTTCATGAAGGAGCGACATATAGTTCATGTGGGAAAAGGGATCGAGGGATCAAGGATATGGCTGGGTTAGGGGAGGGATCTTGATGAACAGCCATGATCATAGTGAATGGTGGAGCAGGCTCGAAGGGCTGAATGGCCTACTCCTCCTCTTCCCTTTTCATGTTTCGGTGTTTCTACACGTGACCATGAAACAAGATGACAGGGAAGGCAGGGTGAAACAAAATTGTGGCGTCCCAGTCCCAACCACCTCTGAAGGACTTTAGTTCCTCTCAGTGAACAGAGAGCGGTTACTGGTTTGGCTTTGGACTGGAGAAAGTAAACAGGGATATTCCACAGAGGGTGATATTAGGGACATTGTATTTTTCTGATCAGTGTGTAATATATTGCTGTATAATTGCAACATTTACAGGTGGCACAAAGAGGGAAATATTGTGAACTGAGAGAGGAACAGTGAGACAGGTGACAATGCTGCTCCTTTAACAAGGTTATTCTGTCCTTGATTTCTTTTTGAAAAGGGTTGTAAAGGCAGAGGGGCCGACATGGCTCCCAGAGACTGTCTGAGCCAACAATCAGGGGAGGCCTTTCGCTTTCATTTTAAACAGTTGGACAATGAAAGGGGAGGAGCCAGTGCTCCCAGCTCAGGGATATTTTGAGCTTGGTTTAGTTTTAGCTGGGAACCCAGAGAAGCTGCTGGAGTGAAAAAAAGTTTCCATGTTTCAGCGAATGGTCCCTGGTTGATTCTCTCTCCTGTTAGAAACTGTGTTTGAATTTACCTTTTTTACCAAGGGCTGTGTTGATGCGGATGTTGCAGGAAATTGGAATAGCTCCTTTGTTAAGTTGAAGGCATATTATGTCTGTTGGGTTTTGGAATAGTTGTTATTCTAAATACTGTTTTCTTTTGCTTGTGTTTCATTCAATGTTGTTTAAATAAATTCTGTTTTACTTGAAGCCAAGTGGTTTGATCAGCTGCATCACTCTGGATCTGACATCTGCCGAAAACAACAATAAGCGTGAGGGTCTGGGCTACCTTCTGAAAATGTTTTGAGGGGGTTTGAAATAGTTCATATTAGAGTTGTGTAAGAGGACAGCAACATCTGTTGGAGGGGATGGAAACAGGGAGATTGAAATTGAATGGAGGGTGGTGTGAAGTGTTACACTTAGAGAGATCAAGAGAGGTGATATTAAATAAAGGATAAAATTGTGAAGGGGGTGCTAGGGGATGCTGTGGAGATACGTATAGAATCTTTTGATTCTACAGGTTGAGAATGGGGTTACAAAGACTTCTAGGAACCAGAGTTTAGTAAATAGAGACAGTGGGGACACAACAGGGAGGTGATGATGAACCTTTATAAAACACTGGCTCTCCCTCAACTCGAGGGTCAGTTCTCGATTGAGACAGATTCAATCAGAGCTTTCCATAGTGAATGGGATCAGCAGCTAAGGTGGAAACAAACCCCCTGGAAGTGGAGGGAGAGGGTGGAGGGGATGTGGATCCTGTGGGGCCAGGTGAGGGCCTCTTGCAGACAGCAGAGCCAGAGGTTACCAAGCCAAACCTTATTCCATTCTAGATTAGACCACTTACAGTGTGGAAACAGGCCCTTCGGCCCAACAAGTCTATACCGACCCTCCGAAGCGCAACCCACCCATACCCCTACATTTAACCCCCACCTAACACTACGGGCAATTTAGCACGGCCAATTCACCTGACCCGCACATCTTTGGACTGTGGGAGGAAACTGGAGCACCCGGAGGAAACCCACACAGACACGGGGAGAACATGCAAACTCCACACAGTCAGTCGCCTGAGTCGGGAACTGAACCCGGGTCTCAGGTGCTGTGAGACAGCAGTGCTAACCACTGTGCCACCATGCTGCCACGTTGTTGAACCTTTCTATGGTCACCCCGTAGATCACCCAGGAACCTGGTGAGCACTCCCCTCAGTGTTTGAAGAATGTTGGCGTGGGATTGAGCGTTTTGTAAGGAGGGAGACATTAGATCAAGCTTATATTACACACACACTGTAGTTAAAAGGCAAATGAATTTATGTCACCTGCATAACAAGACCATCACTTTAACCCCATTGCATTTAATAGGGTTGCAGTCTTTCCCAGTTGTTGAGATGCTGCTTGACAAATCCAGACATTCAACCCCTGGACAGTCTGGCTCTCTGCTCTATCAATAATTAATGATTCCCAGACCCCCCCTCCCCCACATGTTCCAGTTTTCAATTCAGACAGTCTTTCAGCACAGCAGGAGGCCATTTGGCCCATTGTGCACATGTGGGAAAGCTTTGTCCAATTATCTCACACATCCTTCAGCTTCCCTTCTAACGTGTAAAGAATTAATCCCATATCCCAGTAAAAAGTTCCTGCTGGATTGGCTGGATCACAGATTGATCCACACAATCCCAATCAACCACAAGGAGGGAAAGAGGGACCAGGGAACAGAGACACTGGGAGGTCACGTCAAACACTGGAGCAGAACTTCCTGGTGTTGGACATTCCTGGAGAAGTGACAGGGAATTAAACAACACCAACAAACAGCAAGATCTGATGGTGTTCTGACAAAGGCCTCACTGTTCAGATATCGAGCTGCCTGCTCTCTCTCCACAGTTACTGTCTGAGCGGCTGTGTGTTCCCAGGATTTCCTGATCTTGTTTGTGATCTGATCTTGTTGCTTTGTCTGCTGATGTCTCCTGTCTGATAAGAATCCAAGAAAATCTCTCCAGAACTTGGTGACTGAAATATTTCTCCACCCTCCTGACTGGACAGGAGTGAACTCGATGTGTGGTCAGTTTCTGCTACACATGTTCTCTCTGCAGGTTTACAAAGCAGCTCTGCTGTCTGGGTAACATTGAGAAGTGTATCCTGATGGGTTTGTCAAATGTGATTCTCATTCGGAATAAACTGTGATCGATCATGGTATCGAACTGCACAGCAGGAGGCCATTCAGCCCACCACACCTGTCTCAGTTCACTGAAAGAGCCATCCAATCAGGGATAGGGAGGGATGTACAATAAACACTGTCCTTGTCAGTGCCCTGTTATACGATAGCAAAGGAACCTTCTTTAACTCCCAGTTTATGGGGTTACCATTGTCCATTTGACTGTCCTGTCTCTGGGGCAGTGGGTACCCCTGGTTCTCACTGGGTGGAGGGTGGACTTCGGGGAGTCCGTTGTTTCCTGTTTGGAAGGAAATGCCCTCCTCTTTATCTACGGCGCTCTGTCTCTTCTTCTGGTGGTGATAACTTTCTTTGCGCCAGTCTTCCTGCACGAGGAAGAGAGCTGGCCGTCTCTTCCTCGTGCAGCTGTCTTTTCCCCCTTGGCTGGGAGGCTTTGGGGACCTGGCAGGATTTTCTCTTCCTGTTTTTAACCGGTATCCATTCCTCTGCCTTCTCGATTACCTCCTCCTCCATTGCTTCCATCTGCCCAGCTAGAGCTAGGATCAGCTGCTGTGTCTCTCTGCTGGCTGCTGCTTCCTCCACTCCAGCCTGTTCTTCTTTCTGGGAACCACCAGTCTCTGTTTCCCTGCTGTCCGGGTGGACCTTGCTGGTCTTTGGGGATCCATGGCTCACATTTGCCACCTCCAGCCATCTGTGTGTAAGTGGGGCCCCACATCTAGGGCAGGTCTTGTACAAGTGGCCCGCCTCTCCACACAGGTTGCAGCTCTTTTCTTCCTGACAGTCCTTAGTCAGGTGACCCTCCTGTTTGCAATTCCTGCAGAAGGTCACCTTACAATCCGCCATCACGTGTCCCGCCTTCCCACAGGTTCGGCACACTTTCGGCTGCCCTGCGTATGTCAGGTAGCCTCTGCTCCCTCCAATTGCGAAGCTCGAGGGTGGGTGGAGAATGTTCCCATTATCATCGACCCTCAGAGTTACCCTGACCTGCCGCTTACTGGTCCAGATCCCAAAGGGGTCGATCACATCGGTGGCTTCTCCCTCAACTTGGACGTACCTTCCCAGGAAGGTCAGGACATCAGCCGCTGGAACATAGGGGTTGTACATATGAATTGTAACAACCCGACTCCTCTGTGCAGGAAGCACACACAATGGGATCGCCGACAAGATGGAGAATAGCGGCTCCCCTTCCTTCTCCTTGAAGACCTTCAGGAGCTGCTCACACTGCTTCACACTTCTGAAGGTCATATCAAAGTAACCTGCCCAGGGAAATCCTGCAGGCAGTACTTTTTTTAATTTCAAAAATATACTTTAATTCATAAAATAATTTGATGGTCTGTACAGTTGGTCATGCCATACATAAGTAACCATTTACATACATAGATCGAAATTTATCATTGTTATATACAGGTCTGTACATTTTTCAATCATATGCCCATATATTTAGCTGAGGTGTCAGCAGAGCCCAAACGACTGCATGGGCCCCCGTTCTTCTTTAGGCAGACAGATGTTTCACGGTGGTCTTTACCCACTGCGCCTTGGCAGCAGCTGCCCTAACCTTCAGCGCGTCCCTCAATACGTTCGTCCTGGACCTTGGAATGTGCCAGTCTGCAACACTCAGTCGGGATCAACTCCTTCAGCTGGAAGATCAACAGGTTTCGGACCACTCAGACAGCGTCCTTCACCGAGTTGATGATCCTCCAGGCGCAGTTGATATTCGTCTTGGTGTGCGTCCCGGGGAACAGGCCGTAGAGCACGGAGTCATGCGCCACGGCGCTGCTCGGGACGAACCTCGACAAACACCACTGCATTCCTCTCCAGACTTCCTCTGCATAGGCACATTCCAGAAGGAGGTGTGTGACAATCTCGTCCCCCCCCGCAGCCGCTTCGAGGGCAGCGTGCGGTGCGGCTGAGAGTCCGGGCGAGCACAAAGGATCTCACAGGTAGAGCCCTTCTCACCACCAGCCAAGCCATGTCTTGGTGCTTGTTGGAAAGTTCTGGCGATGAGACATTCTGCCAAATTGCTTTGACAGTCTGTTCAGGGAACCGCTCGATAGGATCAGCCCTCTCCTTTTCCCGAAGGGTCTCGAGGACACTACGTGCTGACCACTTCCTGATGGACTTGTGGTCAAAGGTGTTTTTCTTCGTAAACTTCTTCACAAAGGACAGGTGGTACGGAACGGTCCAACTACTCGGAGCATTCCGCGGCAGCGAGGCCAGGCCCATCCTTCGCAACACCGGGGACAGGTAGAACCTCAGTACATAGTGACACTTGGTGTTTGCGTACTGGGGATCCATGCACAGCTTGATGCAGTCACACACAAAGGTGGCCATCAGGGTGAGGGTGGCATTGGGTGTATTTTTTCCCCCGTTTCCCAGATCTTTGTACAGTGAGTCCCTTCGGACCCGGTCCATCTTTGAACTCCACATAAACTGGAAGATGGCCCGGGTGACTGCAGCGGCATAGGTTCTGGGAATAGACCAGACCTGTGCCACGTACAACAGCAATGACAGTGTCTCACACCTGAAGACCAGGTTTTTTTCCCACGATGGAGAGCGACCGTAGCTTCCATCTGCCCAGTTTCTGCCTCACTTTACTGATACGCTCCTCCCAAGACTTGGCGCATGCCCCAGCCCCCCCGAACCAAATAGCCAGCACCTTCAGGTGGTTGGTCCTGATGGTGAAGGGGATCGAGGATTGGTTGGTCCAGTTCCCGAAGAGCATGGCCTCGCTCTTGCCTCGGTTTACCTTGGCCCCCGAGGCCCATTCGAACTGGTCACAAATGCACATGAGTCTGCGCACGGACAGCGGATCCGAGCAGAAAACGGCGACGTCATCCATGTACAGGGAGGCCTTAACCAGCAGGCCCCAGCTGCCAGGAATACTCACCCCTCTCAGGCTCGCATCCTTCCTGATGGACTCGGCTAATGGCTCGATGCAGCACACTAACAAGGCAGGAGAGAGAGGGCAGCCCTGCCTGACTCCAGATCTTACAGGGAAGCTGTCTGATTCCCACCAGTTGATTGAGACTGCACTGACAATGTTGGTGCAGAGCAGTCTGATCCAATTGCAGATTCCCTCCCCAAAGCCCATTTTGGAGAGAACATCTCTCATATACCTGTGTAATATCCTGTCAAAGGCTTTCTCCTGGTCCAGGCTGATCAGGCAGGCGTCCAACCCTCTGTCCTGCACATAGGCGATCGTATCCCTGAGGAGTGCGAGACTCTCAGCGATCTTCCTGCCCGGTACAACACAGGTTTGGTCAGGGTGAATAACCGACCCCAGAGCAGACCTGACCCAGCTGGCGATTACCTTTGACAGGATTTTGTAATCCGCATTCAACAGTGTGATTGGTCTCCAATTTTTGAGTTCCTCCCTCTCCCCCTTCCACTTGTAGATGAGGGTGATGATGCCTTTCCTCATGGATTCACTCATGGTACCTGTCTGAAGCATACTGACATACACCTCCAGCAGGTCCTGGCCAATCAAGTCCCACAGAGAGGAATAGAGCTCGACCGGTAAGCCGTCGCTTCCAGGAGATTTATTTTTTTCGAAGGACTCGAGGGCCTTGGTCAGCTCGTCCAGAGATAGCGGCTGGTCCAGCCTCTTGCATGTTCTGTCGTCTAAGACCTCCGTGATAGAGGACAGGAATGACTGGGAGGCCGCACTGTCGGTCGGCTTCGCGTCATACAGACTGGCATAGAAGGATTTACTGATCCTCATGATGCCAGCCTGAGATGACGTTGTCGAGCCGTCTTCTTCCTTCAGGCTGCTGAGCACAGAGCTCTCTTTGTGCACCTTCTGGAAGAAGAAACGTGAGTACATCTCGTCCTGCTCCACCGAGCGGACCCTGGACCGGAAGATTATCTTGGAGGCCTCCGAGGCAAAGAGCGAGGCTTGCTGGCCCTTCACCTCCATGAGGTCCTCCGTGACATCGACCCCCCATCGTCTACAGCAGGAGCAGGTTCTGCATACTTTTCTGGAGCTGGGACAATTTCCCCCACCTCTCTCTCACCTTCTGAACACCTTTGAGGATGAAGAACCTCTTGATGTTCCCTTTTACCATTTCCCACCAGTCCACTGGGGACTCAAAGAGGGGCTTCACGGTTCTCCAACCTGCGTAGTCCCTCTTGAGCTCCTCAACATTTCACGGGGTCACCAGCTATGTGTTCAGCTTCCACGTTACCTTATCTGCCCACTGCTCATCCTGTAGGTGACAGTCAGCCAGCAGGAGGCAGTGGTCAGAGAAGAACACTGGTTTGACGTCGGTGGATCTGACCGAGAGCGTTCGGGACACAAACAGGTAATCTATCCTTGAGCGGATAGACCCGTCTGCCCATGACCAGGTGTATCTACGCTGCACTCCGTCTGCAGGGGTGCTGAAGACATCGTGCAGCTTGGCATCTTTTACCGTGTCCATCAGGGCTCTGGGCATGGCATCCAGTTTACTGTCCTCCCCGCTGGATCGTCCATCTGCATCAATGATACAGTTGAAGTCTCCGGCCAGAATGACCGGCCTGGACGTAGCCAGCAACAGTGGAAGCTGCTGCAGGACGGCCAACCGTTCCCTTTTACCCACTGGGGCGTACACATTGATCAGTCTCAGGGGAGCATTCCTGTACATGATGTCGGTGACGAGGAGGCGCCCGCCCACCACCTCCTTAACCTCGGAGATTGTGAAGTTGCCTCCTCGCAACAGGATACCCAGGCCGGAGGCGCAGCTATCGTTACCCCCCGACCAAACTGATGGCTCATGGGCCCACAAGCTCGACCATCTCCTGTAGCTGCTGAGGTGCGGTATCCCACACTCCTGCAGAAACAGGAGGTTGGCTTTAACGCTGGCCAGGAAGGCCATCGTAGAAACACATCGCGTAGCTGATTTGATGCTACGCACATTGATGCTGGCAATTTTAAACCCCATTTTAACAGTCTACAAGGTTAACAGTGTCCATTTGCTGCTGGTCTTGTCCCTCTGGGGTAGCTGTGTGCATCCCCATGGTGACAGCAAACTGCTGGACCTTCCCAGGGCTGAGGTAGCTGTCCGGCTCCTCGCTGGAGCCATTTCCCCACTCTGGTGTCTTCGTGTCGGGCCCAGGGTCCGCACCGTCCAGTTCTCTATCTGACAGTGGGGCTGTCACAGGACCGCTGCTCCCAGTTACCTGGAGCTGTGGCCGGTGGGTACCTCTTGATTCTCACCAGGTAGGGGGAGGCGTTTACCCATCCCCTCAGAGGGATCGTCTTTTCCTGCTTGGGTGGTGTTACCCTCCTTTTTCCTCATGGCGCTCTGTCTCTTCCTCTGGTGGCGACCCTCCTTGCGCCCGTCCTCACCGTCGGAAGAGCTGCCTGTACCCTTGTCGTGTCAGTGTCACTTCCCCCTTCGCTGGGTGGCTTTGGGGCCCTTGAGAGGTTTCCTCTTACTGTTTTTGACTGTAATCCAATCCTCTGCTTCCTTTGATCCCTCCTCTTCCATTTCCTCCGTCTGTCTTGAAGGAGCTTGGATCGGCTGCTGCATCTCCCCGCTGTCTGCCGTCTGCTCCGCTCCAGCCTCCAGACACCGTTCCCCTGCTGTTTTGTGGTACCGTGCTGGTCCTAGTCAGTCCACGGCTCGTGTTGCCACCTCCGGCCATCTGTGCGTAGGTGGCGGCTCCTCGTCTTGGGCAGGCCTTGTACATGTGGCCCGCCTCTCCGCACAGATTACAGTTCTTGGCCTCCTTACATTCCTTGGTTGGGTGGCCTTCCTGCTTTCAGTTTCGGCAGATGGTCACCTTACAATCCGCCGCCATGTGGCCTGACCTCCCGCAGGTTCGGCACATTTTCGGCTGCCCTGTGTATGTCAGGTAACCTCTGCTCCCTCCGATGGCAAAGCTGGGGGGTGGGTGGAGGATGTTCCCATTGGCATCGATCCTCAGGGTTACCCTGACCTGTCATTTGCTGGTCCAGATCCCGAAAGGATCGACCAGATCGGTGCTCTCACCCTCGACCTGGACGTATCTTCTCAAGAAGGTCAGGACATCTGCTGCTGGGACGTTAGGGTTGTACATCTGGATTGTTACCACCCGACTCCTCTGTGCAGGGAGCACACACAACGGGACTGCTGACAAGATGGAGAACAGAGGTAGAACCTCAGTACATAGTGACACTTGGTGTCTGCGTACCGGAGATCCACGCACAGCTTGATGCAGCCACACACAAAGGTGGTCATTGGGTGTATTTTCTCCCCCTTTGCCCAGAGACGCGGCTATTGTTACCCGCCAACCCCCTCACCGACCAAACTGACGGCCCATGGAAGGATGGTGTAAGACGTGCAGCATATCTGTCGACTGAGGTGAAACTGAATTGAAGATGCGTGGTATATAGAAAGCTGTGTGAAGCACAGAGATGAGCGCCCTCTGCTGATGAATCTGCTTTTTGTTTGTAAACCAGGGGAGAGCGCGAACGCAGTCCCCCACTACCACAAATTTTGCAGTCGAGTATCCCGCATTTGAGGACATCGCAGGCGTCAGCACACCCGAAGTGCAATGGGATAGCCTCGTCCTGGGAGAACCACCTTTTTTTTTAATTTCAAAAATATACTTTATTCATAAAATATGCATAGAATAATTTGATACACTGTACATTAGGTGATTCCATTCATATTTCCACATTTACATACACAGCTCCGAATTATCATTATTCCATACAGCTCTGTGCATCTCTCACTCATGTATTGAGCTGAGGCGTCAGCAGAGCCCAAATGACTGCATGGGCCCCCCGCTTTTCTTTAGACAGGCACATGTTAATGGTGGTCTTTCCCCACCGCGCCTTGGCGGCAACTGCCCCAAGCTTCAGCGCGTCCCTCAACACGTAGTCCTGGACCTTGGAATGTGCCAGTCTGCAACACTCAGTCGGGGTCAACTCCTTCAGCTGGAAGATCAACAGGTTTCGGACCACCCAGAGAGCGTCCTTCACCGAGTTGATGATCCTCCAGGCGCAGTTGATGTTCGTCTCGGTGTGCGTCCCGGGGAACAGGCCGTAGAGCACGGAGTCCCGCGTCACGGCGCTGCTCGGGACGAACCTCGACAAACGCCACTGCATTCCTCTCCAGACTTCCTCTGCATAGGCACATTCCAGAAGGAGGTGTGTGACAGTCTCGTCCCCTCCGCAGCCGCTTCGAGGGCAGCGTGCGGTGCGGCTGAGAGTCCGGGCGTGCATAAACGATCTCACAGGTAGAGCCCTTCTCACCACCAGCCAAGCCATGTCTTGGTGCTTGTTGGAAAGTTCTGGCGATGAGGCATTCTGCCAAATTGCTTTGACAGTCTGCTCAGGGAACCACTCAACAGGATCCGCCCTCTCCTTTTCCCGAAGGGTCTCGAGGACGCTACGTGCTGACCACTTCCTGATGGACTTGTGGTCAAAGGTGTTTTTCTTCAGAAATTTCTCCACGAAGGACAGGTGGTACGGAACGGTCCAACTACTCGGAGCGTTCCGCGGCAGCGAGGCCAGGCCCATCCTTCGCAACACCGGGGACAGGTAGAACCTCAGTACGTAGTGACACTTGGTGTTTGCGTACCGGGGATCCACACACAGCTTGATGCAGCCACACACAAAGGTGGCCATCAGGGTGAGGGTGGCATTGGGTGTATTTTTTCCCCCGTTGCCCAGATCTTTGTATAGTGAGTCCCTTCGGACCCGGTCCATCTTTGAACTCCATATGAACTGGAAGATGGCCCGGGTGACTGCAGCGGCGCAGGTTCTGGGAATAGGCCAGACCTGTGCCACGTACAACAGCAATGACAGTGCCTCACACCTGATGACCAGGTTTTTTCCCGTGATGGAGAGCGACCGTAGCCTCCATCTGCCCAGTTTCTGCCTCACTTTACTGATACGCTCCTCCCAAGACTTGGCGCACGCCCCAGCCCCCCCGAACCAAATACCCAGCACCTTCAGGTGGTCGGTCCTGACGGTGAAGGGGATCGAGGATTGGTCGGCCCAGTTCCCGAAGAGCATGGCCTCGCTCTTGCCTCGGTTTACCTTGGCCCCCGAGGCCCATTCGAACTGGTCACAAATGCACATGAGTCTGCGCACGGACAGCGGATCCGAGCAGAAAACGGCGACGTCATCCATGTACAGGGAGGCCTTAACCTGCAGGCCCCCGCTGCCCGGAATAGTCACCCCTCTCAGGCTCGCATCCTTCCTGATGGACTCGGCAAATGGCTCTATGCAGCACACAAACAAGGCAGGAGAGAGAGGGCAGCCCTGCCTGACTCCAGATCTGACTGGGAAGCTATCTGATTCCCACCCATTGATTGAGACTGCACTGACGATGTTGGTGTAGAGCAGTCTGATCCAATTGCAGATTCCCTCCCCAAAGCCCATTTTGGAGAGAACATCTCTCATATACATGTGTGATATCCTGTCAAAGGCTTTCTCCTGGTCCAGGCTGATCAGGCAGGCGTCCAACCCTCTGTCCTGCACGTAGGCGATCGTATCCCTGAGGAGTGCGAGACTCTCAGCGATCTTCCTGCCTGGCACAGCACAGGTTTGGTCAGGGTGAATCACCGACCCCAGAGCAGACCTGACCCGGTTGGCAATTACCTTTGACAGGATTTTGTAATCTGCATTCAACAGTGTGATCGGTCTCCAATTTTTGAGTTCCTCCCTCTCCCCCTTCCGCTTATAGATGAGGGTGATGATGCCTTTCCTCATGGATTCGCTCATGGTACCTGCCCGAAGCATACTGACATACACCTCCAGCAGCCAATCAAGTCCCACAGAGCGGAATAGAGCTCGACCGGTAAGCCATCGCTTCCGGGAGTTTTATTCTTTTCGAAGGACTCGAGGGCCTTGGTCAGCTCGTCCAGAGATAGCGGCTGGTCCAGCCTCTCGCGTGTTCTGTCGTCTAAGACCTCCGTGATAGACAGGAACGACTGGGAGGCCGCGCTGTCGGTCGGCTTCGCGTCATACAGACTGGCATAGAAGGATTTACTGATCCTCATGACGTCAGCCTGAGATGACGTTGTCGAGCCGTCTTCTTCCTTCAGGCTGCTGAGCACAGAGCTCTCTTTGTGCACCTTCTGGAAGAAGAAAAGTGAGCACGTCTCGTCCTGCTCCACCGAGCGGACCCTGGACCGGAAGATTATCTTGGAGACCTCTGAGGCAAAGAGCAAGGCTTGCTGGCCCCTCGCCTCCTTGAGGTCCTCCATTAGATCGACCCCCATCGTCTGCAGCAGGAGCAGGTTCTGCATACTTTCCTGGAGCTGGGACAGTTTTCCCCACCTCTCTCTCACCTTCTGAACACCTTTGAGGATGAAGAACCTCTCGTCCTGGGAGAACCACCTTGTTGATCATGGTATCTTCCCTGCCAGGTAAATATGCTTAATAATCTCACTCGCTCAAACCCAATAACAGCCCATCGCTCTTACACTCACACTAACTGCATTTTCGAAAATCGAAAATTCACCTGCCTGAGGTTCCCTACCTGCACAACAGCGCAATTTCTCACCAGGATCAAAGAACATCCGGAAAGGCTCATGTTTCGCTGAATACTACACTCAATGGACGCACAGAGAAGCTGCGCTAATTTGCATTTCTCCCTGAAACGTACATGATCCTCCCCTTCCCTTCCCTGCCCTGCCCCTTTCACACTGTCTCCTCTTTCAGCAAAACAAAGCCTCCGAAATGTCTCAGACACCTGAAGCACTCTGATATCAAACACTGTTTAGAATGTAAGATGAACACGAATGAAAGCAATTGTTAAGCTTTGCTGGTGAAACTTGAAAGATATTTTGAAATCACTTTTTCCTAATCTCTACAAATTGAACAAATCTTCTTTTGTGAAACTGCAGCTTTGCAATCTCCCTCCCTCTGTGTTCCACCATGCAAACCAATCACTTCAGGAGACCTCACCGTTAAGATGAAAGGTGCCAGGAACAAGTCAATATTTCTCAACGTTGTTTGGATGTGACATTAAACTGAGAGCACCACCTTTTCTGGATGTACATTCAACACCCTCTGGTGTTAAAGAAACAGGCCCGTGATTCAAATGTAAATGTTATTTTTGTATGTCTCTGATTTACTTGCTTACTTCCAGCCTGGTATAAATACCTTCTCTCAGCCTAGTATAAATACCATCCTATTTCTCCCTTTTTTTTAGCTTTGACAAAGGGTCCATTAGGCTCGAAACATCAGCTCTTTTCTCTCCTTACAGTTGCTGTCAGACCTGCTGAGATTTTCCAGCATTTTCTCTTTTAGTTTCAGATTCCAGCATCCGCAGTAATTTGCTTTTATTAATAATCATTGGCTTGTCCTACAATAGTAGTGTTGTCCCAGTCGAACTCATGTTGCTTGTCATCTGTGTGTGTGGCTACTAAGGATAGCTGGTCATGTCGTTGCGTGGCTAGTTGGTGTTCATGGACGCGGACCGTTAGCTGTCTTCCTGTTTGTCCTATGTAGTGTTTTGTGCAGTTCTTGCATGGGAGGTTAAAGATGCCCTCCAACGCCTCTCATTCACATCCCGCACCTCCGCCCTCAAACCTTACCCCTCCAACCGTAACAAGGACAGAACCCCTCTGGTGTTCACCTTCCACCCTACCAACCTTCGCATGAACTGCATCATCCGAGGACATTTCCACCACCTCCAAACGGACCCAACCACCAGGGATATATTTCCCTCCCCACCCACTTCCATGCATTCACTTTCCTCATCTGAGTCATTCATATATTGTAAATAATTGTGACCCCAGCATTGATCCCTGTGCTACTCCGCTAGTTACTGTGAAGTTTTGGATGACAGCTACCAGAAGCTATCATACAGAATTGGATACATGAGAAGCAGATCTGAGGCAGAACAGAGTGAGCTGGAGGCCTGGATACGTGAGGAACAGCTGTGAGGCAGAACAGAGTGGGCTGGAGGCCTGGATACGTGAGGAGCAGCTGTGAGGCAGAACAGAGTGGGCTGGAGGCCTGGATACGTGAGGAACAGCTGTGAGGCAGAACACAGTGGGCTGGAGGCCTGGATCAGTGTGGAACAGCTGAGAGCCAGAACAGAGTGGGCTGGAGGTTTGGATCTGTGAGGAACAGCTGTGAGGGAGAACAGCGTGGGCTGGAGGCCAAGATATGTGAAGACCAGCTGTGAGGCAGGACAGAGTGGGTTGGAGGTCTGGGGTAGTATGGAGATGCTGAGGGGCAGAACAGCCTGCTCTGCTCATCTGCATATATCCCTTAAAAGGACACGCTCCGCCCCTCTTTCCTTCAGCTGCCTCCTGATTGGCAGAGAGAATGCCCAGCCTCACAAGAAGTAAAGTTTGAACTTCACTCTGATTTGAAACACTTTTCAGAATTTGATGTGAATGCGAATAAAAGCAACTTACAATCTTGGCCTGTGAAACTTTTTAAAACCAATTTTACCCGACAAAATGAATAAATCTTCCCTTTGTTTAACTGGAGCTTTGCAGATCTGTGTTCAATCAGATTAATGACTTCAGGAGAAATCACATACAAGATTCAGGGTGCCACGGAAAAGTTATTTTTTCTCAACAACTTTATGGATGAGACTTTAAACTGAGAGCCCCACCTCCTCTGGCTGCACATTCTGAGCACTCACCACCCTCTGTGTGAAAGAAACTGGGCTGTGATTAACATCTAATTGTGTAGATGTTTGTGTGGATCTGATTTACTTGCTGACACTAACAATGGACATGGTTTACCATGAGATGTGGTTTATTATTGTCGAATCACGAGATAGGTACATACATATATATATATATAATATTTTGGAGAAAGTGAGGACGGCAGATGCTGGAGATCAGAGCTGAAAAATGTGTTGCTGGAAAAGCGCAGCAGGTCAGGCAGCATCCAAGGAGCAGGAGAATTGACATTTCGGGCATGAGTCCTTCTTCAGGCTTATGCTCGAAACGTCGATTCTCCTGCTCCTTGGATGCTGCCTGAGCACACCCACATATATAGATTATATACATATGGAACCATTTTTCCCTCTAATTCTCCAAATACCTTTACAGTTATTAAATGCCTCACACTGATTTACAATCTGCTTTAGGAGCACAAGATTTTTTCTATTTCACAAATGCAGTTTATTCATTAAAACGTCTTTGTACATATATATTGTTACAAATGCAGTTCAGTCCTGTACAGTAGCATATCAAGTAAACAAACAAACATTTGAGTTTCACTCGATCCCAATAAACCAAAGGCAATCCTTAGACACACAAGATGATGTGGACCTGCATTACAGCACTAGGAGGGTCCAATATTACTCCAACTGAAGCTGGTCAAACTAGAGTTGAGGCTATCCTTCCTGCTCCTGGTCTCCCTGCTTCTTGATGCTGATGTTTTCTTCTGGAGTGTGTGAGGTTTTAGTGAGTTACGTGGCTTTTTAAAGTCTAGTTATCCAGGTCATTTCCAAGTAGAGGTAGTTCTCCTACAATGCTGTCATTGCTTTCCAGCGAAAGCTCACTTCATAGAAAATTGCTTCATGGAAATAATGGGGCCTGTGGGAAAAGTGGGGTCAGAGCAGACAAGCAAAAAATATCACTCACGCTCATTCAAAAATCACCCAAACATCTACACAAAGTACAGCACAGCCTGAATGCAACTTTAAGTCATATTTATTAATGAAACAAAAGTAAATTTAACACATTACATTGAAAGCTATTGTTAATGCAGGGACGGGGGTCATCATCATCCTCACACTGTCCGGTGCAGTTGAGTTTGCAGAAGGGTTGGAGGGTTTGAGCTATAGGAAGAGGCTGAACAGGTTGGGGCTGTTTTCCCTGGAGCGTCGGAGGCTGAGGGGTGACCTTATAGAGGTTTACAAAATCATGAGGGGCATGGATAGGATAAATAGACAAAGTCTTTTCCCTGCGGTCGAAGAGTCCAGAACTCGAGGGCACAGGTTTAGGGTGAGAGGGGAAAGATATAAAAGAGACCTTTGGGGCAACTTTTTCACACAGAGGGTGGTACGTGTATGGAATGAGGAAGTGGTGGAGGCTGGTACAATTGCAACATTTAAAAGGCATCTGGGTGGATATATGAATAAGAAGGGGTGGGGGTGGAAAAGCACAGCAGTTCAGGCAGCATCCAAGCTTTTGCCTGAAACGTCGATGTTCCTGCTCCTCGGCTGCTGCCTGAACTGTTTTGTTTCTCAGCACCACTCTAATCCAGAATCTGGTTCCCAGCATCTGCAGGCATTGTTTTTACCTGTATGAATAGGAAGGGTTTGGAGGGATATGGGCTGGGTGCTGGTAGGTGGGACTAGATTGGGTTGGGATATCTGTTCGGCATGGATGGGTTGGACCGGAGGGTCTGTTTCTATGCTGTCCTTCTCTATGACTCTATGACTCTAAGTGAATGGTTGTGGTTGATTGACTTCTGGCAGTTGATTTAAAAAGGTTTTACTGCTTTTCCCTTCCTCTTCTGTCTTGAAGAAGTCGTTCAAGGGTGCCAGACAATATCTTATTGAACAACCTGTTATCCTCCTGCATTCTGTGTTGTAGTCAATGTCGTCTAACAGCTGCAGCTGCTTCTCAATTTGCCTCAGGGTAGAAGACAAAAGGAGAAATCGAAAGCTCTCATCTTGCTGCACCCTCGACTTCATCTTCTTCATCTTCAGCTTCCACTTCTCCCTCAGCATAAAGCTGTTGTAGATCAGCTGCAGCGTGGTCTTCACAGGGGGACTCAAGCAGCTCTTCAATGTCCTCACTTTCCACTTCTTCAAAACCAACCTGCTTTGCTCGGCCAACACAATGCTCTCTGATTTGTAGGAGCTCTTTCGATCTTTGTAAATGGATAGACTTTCTCTTTTACAGTGAAAAAGGTAGTTCCAGATTGCTTTTTTGTTTGATCTTCTAAACAAACATTTAGAAACTGCTTCAGCTTCTCAAGTTCGCTGCACACGTCCACATTTTTTTTATTTCAAAAATATACTTTATTCATAAAATAATTTGATGGTCTGTACAGTTGGTCATGCCATACCTACATAAACATTTACATACAGAGATCAGAATTTATCATTTTTATGTACAGGTCTGTACACTTTTCAATCATATGCCCATATATTGAGCTGAGGCATCAGCAGAGCCCAAATGACTGCATGGGCCCTCTGTTCTTCTTAGGCAGGCAGATGTTACACGGTGGTCTTTCCCCACTGCGCCTTGACTGCAGTTGCCCCAAGCTTCAGCGCGTCCCTCAACACGTAGTCCTGGACCTTGGAATGTGCCAGTCTGCAACACTCAGTCGGGGTCAACTTCTTCAGCTGGAAGATCAACAGGTTTCGGACCACCCAGAGAGCGTCCTTCACCGAGTTGATGATCCTCCAGGCGCAG
Source organism: Hemiscyllium ocellatum (assembly GCF_020745735.1). Taxonomy (NCBI): domain Eukaryota; kingdom Metazoa; phylum Chordata; class Chondrichthyes; order Orectolobiformes; family Hemiscylliidae; genus Hemiscyllium; species Hemiscyllium ocellatum. The sequence continues at coordinate 5,826,538 of NC_083435.1, forward strand.
TTGATGTTCGTCTAAGTGTGCGTCCCGGGGAACAGGCCGTAGAGCACGGAGTCCCTCGTCACGCGCTGCTCGGGACGAACCTCGATAAACACCACTGCATTCCTCTCCAGACGTCTTCTGCGTAGGCACATTCCAGACGGAGGTGTGTGACAGTCTCATCACCCACCCACCCCCACCACCCCACCACCCCCACCCCCACCACCCCCCGCCGCTTTGGGGCCCTTGAGAGGTTTCCTCTTCCTGTTTTTGACCGTAATCCAATCCTCTGCCTCCTTTGATCCCTCCTCTTCCATTTCCTCTGCCTGTCTTGAAGGAGCTTGGATCGGCTGCTGCACCTCCCCGCTGTCTGCCATCTGCTCCGCTACAGCCTGCCCTTCCTTCTGGGTGCCTCCAGACACCGTTTCCGTGCTGCTTTGTGGTACCGCGCTGGTCTTAGTCGGTCCACGGCTTGTGTTGCCACCTCCAGCCATCTGTGCGTAGGTGGTGGCTCCTCGTCTTGGGCAGGCCTTGTACATGTGGCCCGCCTCTCCGCACAGATTACAGTTCTTGGCCTCCTTACATTCCATAGTCGGGTGGCCTTCCTGCTTTCAGTTTCGGCAGATGGTCACCTTACAATCTGCCGCCATGTGGCCTGACCTCCCACAGGTTCGGCACTCTTTCAGCTGCCCTGCGTATGTCAGGTAACCTCTGCTTCCTCCGATGGCAAAGCTGGAGGGTGGGTGGAGGATATTCCCACTGCCATCGACCCTCAGGGTTACTCTGACCTGTCTTTTGCTGTTCCAGATTGCGAAAGGAACGACCACATCGGTGCTCTCTCCTTCGACCTGGACGTATCTTCTCAAGAAGGTCAGGACATCTGCTGCTGGGACGTGAGGGTTGTACATCTGGATTGTTACCACCCGACTCCTCTGTGCAGGGAGCACACACAACGGGACTGCCGACAAGATCGAGAACAGAGGTTCCCCTTCCTTCTCCTTGAAGACCTTCAGGAGCTGCTCACACTTCTTCACGCTCCTGAAGGTCATGTTGAAATAGCCTGCCGCAGGGAAATCCTGCAGGCAGTACACGTCCCATGCTTCAAACCCGCAGCACTCCAGCAAGATCTTCTTCACAAACACCGTCCGATCGACCGGTGTGCGCTCCTCCACTTTCTTCACAGTCACCCTGACTGTGTTGCGAATGCCCTGGCCATGGCTGCGAGCAGCTGCTGAGGCCATAGCTCTGAGGTTGGCTGGTTCCTGAATTGGCATTAGACCGGAAGGGGGAGAGGGTGGAACTCAAAAATTGGAGACCAATTTCACTGTTGAATGCGGATTACAAAATTCTGTCAAAGGTAATTGCCAACCGGGTCAGGTCTGCTCTGGGGTCGGTGATTCACCCTGACCAAACCTGTGCTGTGCCGGGCAGGAAGATCGTTGAGAGTCTCACACTCCTCAGGGATACAATCGCCTTTGTGCAGGACAGAGGGTTGGACACCTGACTGAACAACCTGGACCAGGAGAAAGCCTTTGACAGGATATCACACAGGTATATGAGAAATGTTCTCTCCAAAATGGGCTTTGGGTGGTAATCTGCAATTGGATCAGACTGCTCTACACCAACATTGTCAGTGCAGTCTCAATCAATGGGTGGGAATCAGATAGCTTCCCAGTCAGATCTGGAGTCAGGCAGGGCTGCCCTCTCTCTCCTGCCTTGTTTGTGTGCTGCATAGAGACATTAGCCGAGTCCATCAGGAAGGATGCGAGCCTGAGAGGGGTGAGTATTCCTGGCAGCGGGGGCCTGCAGGTTAAGGCCTCCCTGTACATGGATGACGTCGTCGTTTTCTGCTCGGATCCACTGTCCGTGCGCAGACTCATCTGTATATGTGACCAGTTCGAACGGCCTCTGGGGCCAAGGTAAACCGAGGCAAGAGCGAGAAAATGCTCTTCGGGAACTGGACCGACCACTTGAATGTGCTGGGTATTTGTTTCCGGGGGGCTGGGGCATGCACCAAGTCTTGGGAGGAGCGTATCAGGAAAGTGAGGCTGAAAATGAGCAGATTGAAGCTACGGTCGCTCTCCATCGCGGGAAAAAACCTGGTCATCAGGTGTGAGACACTGTCATTGCTATTGTACGTGGCACAGGTCTGGCCTATTCCCAGAACTTGTGCCGCTGTAGTCACCAGTGCCACCTTCCAGTTTATATGGAGATCAAAGGTGGACCGGGTCCAAAGTGACTTGCTGTACAAAGGTCTGGGCAACGGGAGAAAAAATACACCCAATGCTACCCTCACCCTGATGGCCACCTTTGTGTGTGGCTGCATCAAGCTGTGCGTGGATCCCCGGTACGCAAACACCAAGTGTCACTACGTGCTGAGGTTCTACCTGTTTCCGGTGTTGCGAAGGATGGGCCTGGCCTCGCTGCCATGGAACGCTCCGAGTAGTTGGACCGTTCCGTATCACCTGTCCTTCGTGGAGAAGTTTATGAAGAAAAACACCTTTGACTACAAGTCCATCAGGAAGTGGTCAGCACGTCGTGTCCTTGAGACCCTTAGGGAAAAGGAGAGGGTGGATCCTATCGATTGGTTCCCTGAGCAGACTGTCAAAGCCATTTGGCAAAATGCCTCATCGCCAGAACTTTCCAACAAGCACCAAGACATGGCTTGGCTGGTGGTGAGAAGGGCTCTACCTGTGAGATCCTTTATGCATGCCCGGACTCTCAGCCGCACCGTACGCTGCCCTCGAAGCGGCTGCGGGGGGGAAGAGACTGTCCCACACCTCCTTCTGGAATGTGCCTATGCAGAGGAATTCTGGAGAGGAATGCAGTGGTATTTGTCAAGGTTCGTCCCGAGCAGCGCCGTGACGTGGGACTCCGTGCTCTACGGCCTGTTCCCCGGGACGTACACTGAAATGTACATCAACTGCGCCTGGACGATCATCAACACGGTGAAGGACACTCTCTGGGCGGTCCGAAACCTGTTGATCTTCCAGCTGAAGGAGTTGACCCCGACTGAGTGTTGCAGACTGGCACATTCCAAGGTCCAGGACTACATGTTAAGGGATGCGCTGAAGCTTGGGGCAGTTGCCGCCAAGGCGCGGTGGGGAAAGACCACTGTGTAATATCTGCCTGTCGAAAGAAGAACAGGGGGCCCATGCAGTTATTTGGGCTCTGCTGGCACCTCAGCTCAAAATGTAATCATACCGACCTGTAAATAGGAATGGTTACTCTGTTTCGGTATGCAAAGAAATGGAATGTTTACTTATGTATGGCATGTCCAGTTGTATAGATCAAGGTATTTATGAATAAAGTATATTTTTGAAATAAAAAAAAGAAGCCAGCATAAAGATCCACCAAGAGCAGGTCAGCACAACCAAACGATCCTCCAACGTCCAATCACGATCCAGCGATGGTCTCCAGCAGCTCTGATGACTCGCAACACCATCCCCCTGGGTTCTACCCCACCAGCACACGTCTGCAGCTTCGAACCTGCAGTCATTTTGATTGTGTATTAGAGTATGTTGAGATGTCAACAGCTGCCAATGTCTCTATGCCTTTTAAATATAAAAAGTAAAGATTCCTTGACTCTTTTGAACTCAAAGTAAAGTTCCTTCAACTCTGAAAATAATTAATTATTTTCCTTCAATTGTGTCTCCACCAAACAGTCTTGGGGTAGGGACAACAAGGGGTCAAAATGCAGAGTAAAGTTTCCCCTACTCATTCGTGTTCAAAGGTGAATGAAAAATCAAAACCACTCACCTTCATCCCAATCAAACTCTCTTCAAACACAGACATTAGGGTCTAAAATTGAGAGGAAAACATTTGCTCATTGGAACTGAAAATAACTTAAACAAAGTTCCGTGACACGTAAGCACCGACACCATCGAACACGCCTGGCAAAGGAACAAGGGGTTAAAATGAAAGCCCTTTTAGTTTTTTCAATGAGTCGAAAATGTCTCTTGGATTTCTACACAAGAGGCAAAACACTTGTCCCCATCTAGGCTGACTTCCTCAGGTCCATCTATACTCCACTACCCTTTTGCAGCTCATGCTTTGAAGGTTCTGACTGTAGAACACATGGCTGATAGGTCAATTTCTAATCGGCTGCCTGTATCCTTGGTTACTCATGTGAATCCTGGCTTTCAAGTGGGATATTTACCCTCTTAAATATACCTCAGGCTGCATTCTGGGAATACCATGCTGGTGGATGTGACTTCAAAGGACATAATAGTCATTTCTTAAAGAAGCCCACCTAGGGAAACCATATGTTGCCTAGTTCCTCCTTAAAAGTTAGACAACTCCAACCCGAAGTTATGAATGAATTTGCCCAGGTGTCCCACAATACCAAAGCACTCAAATCAATACTAAGACAAGTAGGTACCAATGCAAAACAGCCCCAACTTTATTAGGAAACAAGTTAAACATGGTATCTCTAATTTTATCTGGTCCCTTAAGTTACAATACTTCCCAAGTCTCTTTGCAGATTTATGGAGCTGCTCTCTCTCTGGCTCTGTCTCTGGGTCTAGGAAGTTACTTTCTCTCTTCCTCTGGATGGTCAGCTGGTCTCTGCCTCTTGCCATGCTGCTCTCCTCTGAAGGCTGCCAGAAGATTCAGAGAGCAGTCTGCAGGCATTTTATGTTTTTTTTGAGGGTTTTCTAGATCTTTCTATAGTCTGGCCAATTGGAGACTCCCTTAATAGTTTGAAACAGTGTCAGTCATTTGGGTGGCTTGCTACTGTTTGTTTCTTTGTGTAGCAGGCCCTGGTGCCTTTCTGTCTGAGCCCTCCTTCGTTTAGGTTGCTGGGGTACATCTGTCCAGGATAACCATTCTCTTTTATATTGTGTTAATAATTAGCACTTGACAGCTGTATCTTCACTGTGTCTGGTGTGTGGAATTTGTGATTAGAGTTTTACTTAGCCAATGTACCCATTGCTGTTTGGCCGAGTAAGCGATCTATCAGTGTTTTAGCAGGCAGTAGGCTGCTACACATTCATGTAATGTGGGTGTTGCTCGCTATACCAGCATGCATTGCCCTTCCCAAATTGCCCTTGAGAAGTTGGAGGTGAGTTGGTTCTTGAATAGGTGTAGGGTATGTTTTGTAGGTAGGCCTATGATACTGTCAGGGAAGGAATTACAGAATTTTGACCCAGTGGCACTGAATACACAATGATATATTTCCAAATCAGATTGATGAATATCTTGGGAGGGATCTTTCAGGAGGTGGTGTTCCCATATATCTGCTGCCATGTCCGAGATGGAAATGGTCATGAATTTGGAAAGTTCTAAGGAGGTTTGAATATCTACAATGCAACTTGGAGGTGACACACACTACTGCTACTTGCATCCGTGATGGGGGACTGAATGTTTATGGAAGTGAGGGCAATCAGCGCCTGAGATGAACCTTAACCCCCTTTTCCTGAGAGGACGTTGAACTCTTTTTAACCTAGAGGACTCTAAATTGTTTTTACCTTGACGAGTCTAACCCATTTTTAACTCTGGGACTCTAACCCAGATCTAACCGTGGGACTGTAAGCCTGATTCAACCCTGAGACTCTAACCCAGATTCAAATGTGGGACTCTGACCCTGATTCAAACCTGAGACTCTAACCCAGATTCAACCCTGGAATTCTAACCCAGATTCACCCCTGGGACACTAACCCAGAGTTAACCATGGGACTTGAACCCTGGTTTAACTGTGGAGACTCGAACCCCGATTCATCCCTGGGACTCTAACCCAGATTTAACCCTTTTCAAAACCTTTTTAAAACCCAGCTTCATGCAAAGTGACTTGTTGGTGTGCAAGTGTGTGAGTTACCTCAAAGATTCCATCACCACAGAGTCCTAGGAGATGAGGGATCAACTGAGTGGTAGGTTTAGACAGTGAGATCAAGGTGAAGTTTACCTTGTGGGCCCATCCATCTCACGCAAACAGCACTCAGACAATTCCTTGTTCAGTCCACCTGGAAGCTCCGTGTATGTTACAATCCCACCGCTGCCACCACATGTTACGTTCTTTTCTCGAGGTTTCGCACGTGAGATACAATTCACACACACCAACTTCTGCAAATAGTAAAAGTTTATTAAAGCATGTATGAGCTAGGGGACCCCCTTTGGCCCTCCTCACCGGCATGCGAGGTTGAGTCAAAGTGAGGCCCTGAACAAAGAAAACACATTCCCAATTCTCGGAGATAATGCAAATGCTAATGCCCGAATCCTGGGCAATCGTTATGCAGATGATTTCCTGACTCAGCGATTACCCAAGGCCATGCAGATGCAACATACCTCTGGCCAGAAAGCATTTCTGAATGGAAGAGAGTGAATTGATAGTTTAACTTGACAATAGCAGGGGAGTAAGATCAAATGACTGTCTCATTGGAGTTGGAGTTAGTCACATTCCTTCATGTCTGTCGTCCCCACCCATAGACAGTGCAGTGTCACCCTTTAATATTACATGAAGGTCCAGACAGATAATACAATTTAATCTTTTAACATTACAAGGATGATGTGTTGCCTGGAGGGGAACATGCAGATGTGGTGTTCCCAAGTATCTGCTGTCCTTATGTTCCTGAAGTAAGTGGTCATGGGTTTTGAAGATGCTGCCTAAGGGTTTTGAATGAATTTCTGCAGTGTATCTGGTAGATAGTATGCACTGCTGCTGCTGAGCATTGGTGGTGGAGTGAGTAGATGCTTGGGGGTGCAGTGTCAATCAAGTAAGCTGCTTTGTCCTGGTTGGTATCAAGCCTCTTGCGTGTTGCTGGAGCTTTAGCCATCCAGGCAAGTAGAGAGAATTCCATCACACCCTGACTTGTCTCTTGTAGATGGTGAATAGGCTTTGGGGAGTCAGGAAGTGAGTTATTCGCCACAGTAGTGTTAACTCCTGACCTGCTCTTATTGCCAATGTGCCTACATGGTACGTCCAGTTGAGATTCGGGTCAATGGTATCCCCAAGGATGTTGATAGGCGATTCAGTGATGGCAAAATGATTGAATGCCAAGGGGTGGTGATTAGATTGCTTCTTATTAGAGATGGTCATTGCCTGGCATTTTTTGAAGCATGAATGTTACTTGCCATTTGTCAGCCGAAGCCTGGATATTGTCCAGATCTTGTTATATTTGAACATGGATTCCTGCAGTATCCGAGGAGCCATGAATGGTGTTAAACATTGTACAATCATTCACAAACACCTCCACTTCTGAACTTATGATGGAGGGAATGTCTTTGATGTAGGAACTGAAGATGGTTGGACCTAGGACACCATCCTGAGAAACTTCTGCAAAGGTATCCTGGAGCTGAGATGACTACACTCCAAAAACCACAACCATTTTCATTTGTGCTGAATATGTCTCCAACCAGCAGAGAGCTTACCCCCGATATCCATTAAATCCATTGGCTAAGTGGTAGGTTTAGATAGTGAGATCAAGGTGAAGCTTACCCTGTGGGCCCATCCGTCTCACACAAACAACACTCAGATGATCCCTTATTCAGTCCACTTGAAAGCTGGGGCTCCTTTATGCCACATTCAGGTCCCCCTGTTAAATGTAACTGTTTCTTTTGCATTTCCTGACCTTGATGCAACCTCATGCCCCCATTCTCAGCCCCATTTCCTGTCCCACTCTGAGGAATATTCCAGCCTTTTGTGTCTGCCATTGGGATTGATGAGAATATCCAATATCCCACAAACCATTTAGATGTTTCAGTTTTTCTGGATGGTTGCACCCAGTCAATACCAGTATCATTCTTGCAATAGTTTTGCACGATTGCTTGTCTAGCTGCCATTTTAATAACATTATCTTCTCCCAGTCTGTCAGCAGCAGGGAGAATGGGGAATTCTCAGCAGCTAGACTAGACTAGACTTACAGTGTGGAAACAGGCCCTTCGGCCCAACAAGTCCACACCGACCCGCCGAAGCGAAACCCACCCATACCCCTACATTACCCCTTACCTAACACTACGGGCAATTTAGCATGGCCAATTCACCTGACCCGCACATCTTTGGACTGTGGGAGGAAACCGGAGCACCCGGAGGAAACCCACGCAGACACGGGGAGAACGTGCAAACTCCACACAGTCAGTCGCCTGAGTCGGGAATTGAACCCGGGTCTTCAGGCGCTGTGAGGCAGCAGTGCTAACCACTGTGCCACCGTGCCGCCCCAAAGCTGGTGACAGTCTGGGTGTCATTGTTGCTGTCTGGACAGAGACAGCCCGTCTCTCTCTTTCTCAACTCAGATTTATGTTTGATTTATTTCAGGAGGAAGCAGCGAGGAAGAGGAGGTAGGACATGCTCTTTTCAGAAACTCTACACAGTTTATGAAAGTCATTCAGAGGTGCCAGTTGCTCATTTTGTAACCCATTGTTTGGTATTTGCAGGATAAGTGAGGAGCGTAATATATTGTCATTAGCAGATGGCGGCCTGTCACTTGGAAAATTCACCAGCCCTTTACAATACTCACTGTGGAGAGAAATGATTGATGTCAGTAAACCCGGTAAATCTCAAATAGTTTTAATTGCCCTGATTTATTATTAATATATTTGATGAGGGAATTAGATTAAACCTGAGACAAATCTTGTTGGGCCTGAATAATTGCTGAGGATCCCAGTTAAAAGTGACCCTGAATGGAATTAAAGTGCTGCTCAGACTCCAGATCCCCTTCTAAAAACCATCACCTTCATCTCCTCCGCTGAAAATATCAGCTCCGGGCCCTGAGAGCCCTGACTGTTTGTAATTCAGTGGAAAGCAGCTGGGAAATGGTGGTACTTATACTGATACCAGGGATTGAAAGGAATGAATGGATAAGTGCAGACAATGCTCAGAGATATATAGACAGAGTGAGAAAAAGAAAAGTGAGAAAGAAAATTAAACAGACAAAAACACAACAGTTCATAGCAAGACAGCAAGAAGAAAAAGCTGATATCATCATCATCACTGTCCCTTTGAAAGTGATGATGACTCTTATCTACTCTCAGTGTGAGTCTGTAGGTGACAAAACAGTCCAATGTAACTCCCACAGCCTCAGTAAAGCTGATAATGGGGACACAAAGTGAGTGAAAATGGGTTGACCGTGCTGAAAACAAACCATGTGATGTGTAAATAACAGGGAGGGAGGAATTCAGGCTGTAAAATGTATTGAATTTCATACTGAGCCTGAGGCTGTAACGTGCCCAAGTGGAAAATGAGGTGCTGTTCCTCCAGCTTACACTGAGCCTGGCTGAAGCACCGTAGCAGGCCTGAGACAGGGATGTTGGCCAGGGAACACGGTTGGGGGAGGTGTTGATATGGCAGGCAACTGGAACCTCAGAGGGCATTTTGGCAGACTGAACATCACCTTTCCGCAAACAGTCATCCAGTCTGTGTTGCATCTCCCCAAAATAGAGAAGACGACATTGTGAGCAGTAAGTTCCTACAAGTCCCAATTGTACTGCAACGGTCTAATCCCGGTTGAAGAATAATCGGTGCAACATTACCACCTTCTGGCAATGAACGCTCAATGTCAGAAAAAAACTGAAACCAAAACAGAAATTGCTGAAGAAAATCAATGGGTTTGGCACGATCAGTGGAGGCAGAATCAGAGATCAGGATGATGGTGGTGTAATAGCTGGCGCAGAGTAGCTTAATTGAGGGCATTCTCTGACAGATTATTCCATGTTACTAACAGCACAACACATCCTTGTTGACATTTCTCTTTCACATGAGCCCCCTCCAACCTCTACTCATCAAACCCCATCAACACCTCCGTTACAAGATTATCCAGTTTCCTAGGAAATACAGTGAAGCTATTCCCCTCACTGACTCCATGTGGCAGTGAGTCCCACATTTCCACCGGCTCTGGGAAAATGTGGTGCCCATTGAAGTGAAGGAGACTCGGTTTCGTGGACAACTCATGTCCCCTCAGGTCCTCCCCCCGCCCCCTCTCTGAAAGACGAGATACAATCTGAGGGAGAATTGCTGCTGTGTGTCCGGTTTGATTGAAACCTTGGGGTTGAATGTCTCCAGGGGGCGATGTTGGGGGGAATTCCCTGGACTGTCCACCATATTTAGTGGGAACCAACGGCGAGCCTGGAGAAATGGTGGAAACGCCGCCGACAGGATTCCCACTGGTCTCCCGCCCAAGCTGCAGCCAATTCTGGGCCTGCCCTTTCGGAAGGATGTCAAGGCCAAAGGGATGGTGCAAGGGGAGTTTTCCCAGAATGGGACCAGGGATGAGGCTCTTCAGTTCTGTGCAGTGACTCCCAAAGTGAGGATTGAGAGAATCCTGGTGGATTGTAAGGGAGCAGTGAGGAGGTACTGGGCAATATGTTTCAGCTTGTGTTTCCCACAAAGTCAAACACAACTTGGCTCTCCATGCATGGGGCTGCTTTGGGACTGAAGGATATCAAGGAGAGTAGCAGGCTGCCAGTCACTCCCCGGACAAAATCCCCACCCCCTCCCATCCTCTCTCTGCCCACCGTAGCACTCCCAACTCTGATGATAGTGCTCCATTAACAAGATTATGTTGTCCTTTTTTTTCCAGAGAGGTTGTAAAAGATACAGCCTCCAAAAAGTCTAAGTTGAAGGGTTTTTGAGCCAATGTGAGTACAGCTAACAGGTACTGCCTCAGGGAAAAGCCTTTTAAGTTTTGAAACATAAAACACTTGCACAATGAAAGGCTTGTGGCCAATTATCCCAGCTCAGGTTTTCTCTAGTTTGATCTGCTTTTTGGCAGACTGGCCATTCACTGAAAACGTAGATACACCTGGTCACGGGCAGACGGGTCTATCCGCTCAAGGATAAATTACCTGTTTGTGTCCCGAACGCTCTCAGTCAGATCCACCGACGTCAAGCCGGTGTTCTTCTCTGACCACTGTCTCCTGCTGGCCGACTGTCACCTACAGGACGAGCAGCGGGTGGGTAAGGGAACATGGAAGCTGAACACATAGCTGTTGACCCCAGGAAACATTGAGGAACTCAAGAGGGACTACGCAGGTTGGAGAACCGTGAAGCCCCTCTTTGTGTCTCCAGCAGACTGGTGGGAAACAGTAAAAGGGAACATCAAGAGGTTCTTCATCCTCAAAAGTATTCAGGAGGCGAGAGAGAGGTGGGGAAAACTGTCCCAGCTCCAGGAAAGTATGCAGAACTTGCTCCTGCTGCAGACGTTGGGGATCGATGTCACGGAGGACCTCAAGGAGGTGAAGGGCTAGCAAGCCTCGCTCTTTGCCTCAGAGGCTTCCAAGATAATCTTCCGGTCCAGGGTCCACTCGGTGGAGCAGGACGAGACGTGCTCACGTTTCTTCTTCCAGAAGGTGCACAAAGAGAGCTCTGTGCTCAGCAGCCTGAAGGAAGAAGACGGCTCGATAACGTCATCTCAGGCTGACGTCATGACAATCAGTAAATCCTTCTATGCCAGTCTGTATGACGCGAAGCCGACCGACAGCGCGGCCTCCCAATCATTCTTGTCCTGTATCACGGAGGTCTTAGATGACAGAACACGCGAGATGCTGGACCAGCCGCTATCTCTGGACGAGCTGACCAAGGCATTTGTGACCAGTTCGAGCCAAGGTAAACTGAGGCAAGAGCGAGGCCATGCCCTTCGGGAACTGGACCGACCAATCCTCGATCCCCTTCACCGTCAGGACTGACCACCTGAAGGTGCTGGGTATTTAGTTTGGGGGGGCTGGGGCATGCGCCAAGTCTTGGGAGGAGCGTATCAGTAAAGTGAGGCAGAAACTGGGCAGATGGAAGCTGCAGTCGCTCTTCATCGCAGGAAAAAACCTGGTCATCAGGTGTGAGGCACTGTCATTGCTGTTGTACGTGGCACAGGTCTGACCCATTCCCAGAACCTGTGCCGCTGCAGTCACCCGGGCCATCTTCCAGTTTATATGGAGGTTAAAGATGGACCGGGTCCGAATGGACTCGCTGTACAAAGATCTGGGCAACGGGGGAAAAAATACACCCAATGCCACCCTCACCCTGATGGCCACCTTTGTGTGTGGCTGCATCAAGCTGTGCATGGATCCCCGGTACGCAAACACCAAGTGTCACTACGTACTGAGGTTCTACCTGTCCCCGGTGTTGCGAAGGATGGGCCTGGCCTCGCTGCCGCGGAACGCTCCAAGTAGTTGGACAGTTCCGTATCACCTGTCCTTCGTGGAGAAGTTTATGAAGAAAAACACCTTTGACCACAAGTCCATCAGGAAATGGTCAGCATGTAGTGTCCTTGAGACCCTTCGGTAAAAGGAGAGGGCAGATCCTATCCAGCGGTTCCCTGAGCAGACTGTCAAAGCCATTTGGCAGAATGCCTCATCGCCAGAACTTTCCAACAAGCACCAAGACATGGCTTGGCTGGTGGTGAGAAGGGCTCTGCCTGTGAGATCCTTTATGCACGCCCGGACTCTCAGCCGCACCACACGCTGCCCTTGAAGCAGCTCCGGGGGGGAAGAGACTGTCACACACCTCCTTCTGGAATGTGCCTATGCAGAGGAAGTCTGGAGAGGAATGCAATGGTGTTTGTCGAGGTTCGTCCTGAGCAGCGCCGTGACGCGGGACTCCGTGCTCTACGGCCTGTTCCCCGGGATGCACACTGAGACAAACATCAACTGTGCCTGGAGGATCATCAACTCGGTGAAGGACGCTCTCTGGGTGGTCCGAAACCTGTTGATCTTCCAGCTGAAGGAGTTGACCCCGACTGAGTGTTGCAGACTGGCACATTCCAAGGTCCAGGACTACATGTTGAGGGACGCGCTGTAGCTTGGGGCAACTGCCGCCAAGGCACGGTGGGGAAAGACCACCGTGTAACATCTGCCTGTCTAAAGAAGATCAGGGGACCCATGCAGTCATTTGGGTTCTGCTGACACCTCAGCTAAATATATGGGCATATGATTGAAAAATGTACAGACCTGTATAGAAAAATGATAAAGTCTGATCTCTGTATGTAAATGTTTACATATGTATGGCATGACCAACTGTACAGACCATCAAATTATTTTATGAATAAAGTATATTTTTGAAATAAAAAGAAAGTCAGGTAGATTTTTTGAAGCCACTGGACCCAAGAGAAGCAGGTCCATGCTGGCCCTCTCTCTGTCTCTGACTTCTCTTCTGTAAGATCCTGTGTTAGATTTTACCTTTTGTGCCAAGAGATTGTTGCACGTTTTGGAAACAGCATCATTAAATTGGGATAATCTGTTGGGTTTTCGGATAGGTTAAGCTATTTACGAGTTTTGAGAAGATTTGTTGCTCAGGTTGAGGTTCTAGATGTAGGTTTGCTTGCTGAGCTCAGCAAGTAAATCTATATCTGGGTTGTTATCCTGCATTCTGTTCTCTTTTATTTGTGTTTCATTCAGTAATCTTCAAAATAAATTGTTTTGTTTAAAACAAAGTGGTTTGACCAGCTACATTCCTCCTGGAATATCCACGTTACACCTGCTTAAAACAACTGGCAAAGTTAGTGTCTGGGCTATTTTCTTCAAATGTTTTGAGGGGGTCTAACCTGGTCCATAACACAGTCAATGTTTCCTCTCATTGCTTGGCTTCAGTGATTCTTTGTTACTGCTCGAACACTGTTTATTCGTCATTCTGCTCTGGGGATTGTCTCCACCTCTCACAGTGGTTGGGATAGAGACAAGAATGCCTTGAGGATTGTAGTGAATGTTTTGAGGAACAGACTGAGCTGAACGTATCCATGAATTCACACAATTATATGACCCTTAGTTCTGGTACATCCGTGCTGACCACATATCCAAGTCTGACGCATTCCCATTTAGCCCATATCCCTCTAACCGCTTTCTATTCACACACCCATCCAGATACCATTTAAATGTAATTGTTTCCACCACTTCCTCCAGCAGTTTGTTCCATGCACTCATCTCAGTTTATGTATTACCCCTCCGGTCGTGTTTAAACCTATCCTGTCTCACCTAAAGCCTATGCCCTCTAATTTGGACTCCCTTACTGTTGGAAAAAGACCTCAGCTGTTCACCCTATTCACACCCCTCATGAGTTTATAATCTTCCCTTTCTCCAGCTACAGACTGAGAAACAAATCATGAACCAAGGAGCCGCTGCCGTTTGGGAATAATCTTCCCTGCCCACCTCCCTGGGTTTCCTTCCTCACCAGAGATCAGAGGTTTCACTGGTCTCCCCCCAGAGTGAAAGCTCTTGTTCATTACACACCCCCCGCCCCGGGACTTGAACCATCCTCCTTTCCCTGCCTCCAGGATGGAGGCTGGTACCTCCCAGGCCGTTTTCCGGAAGGGAGGGTGAAACCCCCGGCTGCAGGCCCGGGGGCTGCCCATTCTGCAGGCTCTGTGACCTCACAGAGAGAGAATTTCCGGAGCCTACCGCTTCCCACCGCCGCTCCAAATGTGACCAAGAGAGGTCCAGAATAATGGCACACTGCGCTTGCGCAATCCGTGTGAGCGCGCTGGACCTCACAGTGCAGGTGATAGAGGACATTCTAAAATCCGAGGAATGATGGGTACAACTGCGGCCATTGTAAAGCGGACAGTGGTGCTGATTATACATTTGTTCTGATAGTATAGAGATAAATGTTTATGAATTAATGGAAAAGCGGAGTCCCATACATTGTAATAATTATAGCGGAGTCCCATGCTTAGTAACAAATAGAGCCGGAACAACTGCTGCAGTTAGTTAATATCCCAAAAATGTTCTGATCTGAGGAATATTTTCTGTGACGAACTATTATGATCACATTCTCATATATACTCCCGAGCAAGTATTTTACATCGGCTGGTCCAGGGAATTCCTGGGTCATTCATTACAGAATGCAGTTATTACCAGTAAGGCCTTCAGTTATTGCCATTTCCAATGACCATTAAGAAGATGAATTTGAAATCATTTCAGAGCTATATTCCATTTGGACTGTAGATTTTCCCAGTGATTTGAACACCACGATAATGGGCAGTTAAAAATCAACCACATTGCTGTGGCTGTGCAGAGACCTGGAGGTCATTGTGAGATTGGAATGGCAGGTTTCCTTTTTGAAAGGAAGTCAGAAGTGCTGAGCGTGAACGTGGATTTCAGACAGCAGGGAGAGAGCTTGACCAAGGGTTTAGATAGTCCTAGTCGTCTGGAGTTCTTCACTAATCTGGTTACCCTGCAGTTTGAACAACATTTCTTGCCCAGGTTGTCGACAGGAGTTTCTGGAAATAAACTTCAGGGTAAATTGGGCCATCGTGAATCTGGCCAAGGAAGCTCGAAAATTAAATCCGATTGCACATGAGAAGGAAAGCCAACATTACTGTGAGGAATATCAGGAAGAACTGAAGCTGTTTTGTGAACTGACAAGGTATTGATCAATGTGATTTGTGTAGTTTCAGGGAACCACAGAGAGCACTACTTCATACCAATTGAAGAAGCCGTTGAGGGGGAATCTAAGATGGCGGTGATCTGAGAAGATCACACTGCAGAGCTTCGCATCGCAGCAGGAGCAGGACGGTCCTTAAACCCACCCAACCCAGGTCATCAGGGTTTCTTGGGGCGTTGGAAAGATTGTGGAGCCCCAAGAAACATTTAAAAATTGACTTACTTGTATTTTCAGCTGTCCAGAAATGCCGAAAAAGGGAGGAAGAGCATCTGAGGCCGGGTCTGCAGCTCAGCCTGCAGCAGCCTCGGAGCCAATTACTCTCCAGGACCTGGTGAACCAGCTCTCAAAATCTCGCGAGATGTTGGGGAAACAGATTGAAGAGAAGCTGGCTCCAGTCTCCCTCACATGCTGCAGAAGCATGAGCAGAAGCTGGGAGATCTGGAGAAGAGGACGGATGAGGTGGAGCACAGGGTCACTGTGGTGGAAGCTGATGCCAGTTCATTCAAGGAAGAGATCCAAGCCCTGAAGATGAAAGTTCATAAGTTGCGTGACAAGTGGATGATCTTGAAAACAGGGTAAGGAGAAAAATCATTTGGATGATTGGTCTGCCTGAGGGTCAGGAAGGTGAGCAGCCTGTGGAATTTGTTGAAGATTGGCTTCCGAAATTCCTTGACTTGGAGAGGTTTGAAGATAGAGAGGGCTCACCGCGTCGCAGCATGGAGGTTGGGTCTGGGTCAATGCCCTCGTCCTTTCCTGGTGCGGTTCCATCATTACCGGGATAAGGAGAGAGTCATGGAGGCTTCCAGACTCCAGGGGAAGGATCCAAAGTCCCTAATTTATGAGGGCTCTAAGATCATGTTTTTCAGGACTTTTCAGCAGCGGTGATCCAGAAACGAAAATCATATGATGGTGTCAAGAGAAGATTGAAGGAGCTTGGGATTCAGTCCTCCCTGAGATATCCAGCAGTGCTTCAGATCACCTTAGATGGATTCATGCATCTCTTTGACACATTGGAGAAGGCAAAAGACTTTGTGGACAAACACAATTGTAGTATGTATAAATATTGTTGCTTGGGTATGCATTTATCATTCTGTAAAAGAAATGGAGGAAATTCAGTGGAGCTTTGTTTTTCTCCCTTTTTTTCCCTCGATTGATAATAATTTGGTTCAAGCTATGTCTGGCGGTGGTTAAGATGTATATTTTAAATTTCTAAGTTAGGACATACCAAAGGATGGGTGGGGTATTTATTCCCTCTTTTTTTTAATAAAATCTTTTTTTAATTCATATTGATATCCTATGGGGTGTTTATTCTTTTGAGCTTGTGCTTGTGATGCAGTTCTAGCTGGGAGAAGTGAAGGTGGTTGAGATGGTTCGATGCCTATTTATAGGTAGTTGGATGGGTAGTTGCCCCCTCTGGGCAGGGGGTGAGTTCCCCTACTCAGCGCTATTTGCGCTTTATATGTTGGTTTGTTTTCTGTTTTTTTTATTTTTAACAATCTTGTATGTTTGTTAAATGTAATGGTTTTAGTTTATGTAGTTTTTATATTTGGTGGACCATACGACACTAAGGCTCAGCAATTTGTGGTTCGGGTTCCTCCTCTCTGGAATTTAAATGTAATTGCAGAAGATTATGGCTAATGGTTTGATTAAATGGTGTATCTGCAATATCAAGGAAAGTCACTCACCAATTAAGAGGAAGAATGTACTCTTGAGTCTCAGAAAGGAGAAGGTGGATATTGTTTTGTTACAGGAGACATATTTGGATGACAAGGAGCATCTGAAATTACAGCAGAATGGCTTTGACTGAGTTTATTTTTCATTGTTTAATACCAGAAGTAGGGGAGTGGCTATACTGGTTAGGAAAAATCTCTCATTTAAATTGTTGGAATGTGTTAAAGACCCATACGGGAGGTTTGTAATTCTTAAAGCCTTGATAAATGGGGAAGGATATGGCATTTTAAATGTTTATTGTCCCCCAGCTCATCCTCTTAAATTCTTGGTAGATGCTTTTTCTAAACTGACAAGTCTCAAGTCTCGGCACATCATTATAGGGGGATATTTTAACTGCCTCATGGACCCTCACAGTAGACAGGTTGCCTAAAGGTCCCTCGATACCCTCTGCACAAACTAAACAGTTATTGGATTTGTGTGGGGAATTAGGGTTGGTGGATGTCTAGAGGTGTCTCCACCCTACAGGTAGGGATTTCACGTTTTTCTCCAATCCACATAGATGTCACACGAGGATTGATTTTTTTTCTGACCCCTGCGGTAACCCTGGATCTGGTGGCATCCTGTACGATTGGTAATATTGCCATCTCTGATCATGCTCCAGTGTACCTCATGGTTAAGATTAAGGATGTTACAGTGGATTCAAGGTACTGGCGAATGGACACATTTATTCTCATGGACAGCAAGTTTGTGGATTATTTCTCTTGGGAATTTCAGGCATTCCTAGACATCAACATAGGCTCGGTTCTCTGTTCTCTGGAAAACTGCCAAAGCTTATGCCAGGGGGTTAGTTATTTCATATTCCACCAGTAGGAAGCAGCAGAAGGGTGAGCAGCAACGTCTCCTTGAAGCACGGTTGAAGGCAGCCGAGAAGGCCTATTTTGACAGACCCTCGTTGGTCAAACTACAGAGCATTATGGCACTGTGGTCTGCACTAAATTCCATGCTCACGCAGACGGCAAAAAAGGAGCTGGCTATTGTAAAGCAAAGGTTATACAAGCATGGTGACAAGCCAGGCAAATACTGACATACCTTACCAGAAAGAGATGTACTCCACAAACCATTATAGCAATTAGGGAAGGTTCTGGGAACCTAACATGTGATTGTAAAAAGATTAATGTTGCGTTCCAGAGATTCTACTCTAAGTTATATCAATCTGAGAATTGTGAGGAGGGGCAGGCCAAAATGGAATCCTTTTTTTTTAGAGATCTGCTGACTCCCGAACACCAGTTCAGGAAGCTGTGAGGCAGGGTCAGAGTGGAAAGGCGCCCGGTCCTGATGGACTTCCCAGTGAATTCTATAAGTATGCTGTCAGGCACGATGCTGAATATGTTTAATGATTCATACAGTCATGATTGTCTCCCACCATCTCTGAGAGAGGCCAATATTTCAGTTATCCTTAAAAAAGGGAAGGATCCGGAAGACTGTGCTTCATACAGGCCCATCTCGCTCTATTATTAAAGAGGATCAGATGGGCTTCATAAAGGGTCACAGATCCTCCAATAATGTTAGGAGGCTGCTTAACGTAATTCAGGCATGCCAACAGCAGTCAATACAGGGATTGGTGATTTCTTTAGATGCAGAGAAGGCATTTGACCGAGTTCAGTGGCCGTACCTTTTCTATACTCTAGACCGTTTTGGTCTGGGCGAAATTTTCATAAGATGGGTAAAGGTTCTCTACAGTGTACCTCTCGCTGCAGTCATTACCAACGGGGTACGATCAAGCAATTTTAATATTTCTCAGGGCAGCCGGCAGGGCAGACCCCTTTCACCATTACTTTTTACATTGGTGATTGAACCGTTGGCAGAGGCTATTCGTGGGGATCTCAATATATCAGCTCTAGAAGTGGGGTCAAAATTATATAAGATCTCACTGTATGCAGATGATGTTCTAATTTTCTTGACAAATCCAGCAGTCTCAGTGCCTTGCCTGATACAATGCATTCACCCTTTTGGCACTTTTTCAGAGTATAAGATTAATTTTGCTAAATCAGAGGCTATGCCTATGGGCGGTCTTACGAAAGAGTTGGCTCTTGAGAGTGACTATAGATTCCCATTTAGGTGGTCACAGGGGGTTTTGTGTGTTTGAGCATATTCAATACTCCAGTTCTGGATTGGCTGTTCAAAACCAATTTTACTCAATTATTTGAAAAATATTAAACAAGATCTCCAAAGATGGGAGGCACTTCCAGTCTCATGGTTGGGTCAGATAGCGCTTATTAAGATGAATATTCTCCCTCGTTTGCTATACCCTATACCGATGCTCTCCCTGATTTTCAATAAACAAACACTCAGGAGACTGAATGGTTGGTTCAGTTCCTTTATCTGGCACCGTAAATGGCCTCTCATTAAATTAGCCAAACTGCAGTTACCTCACAGATTGGGGGAAGTAGACCTTACAAACATTAAAAATTATCAATTAAGCTCACGTTTGACCTACATGAGTGATTGCGTTTGTGGGGACCCTCTTTCAATATGGCTATATCAAAGTCTCCCAGGCAAGATGCCCCCTTACCAGTTTGCTGTTTTTGGACAAGGTGAGGACAGTTAGGGAATATTGCCATAACCCAATAGTCATCAATACTGTTAAAGCATGGAGGGCAATTCGGCAGAGGGAAGGTAATATTGGTATAACACCTTTGTTTACACCTTTAGTGGGTATGCCGGGGTTTCAACCGGGTATGATAGATTCAGGATTAAAACATTGGGCAGCTAGGGGTATATCTTGCATGGGCGATTTATTTGAGGGAGATGTAATGATGTCCTTTGATCAGTTAGTACAGAAGGATGAGTTACCTAATAGAGACCTCTTCCATTTTTTTCAAGTTAGGGATTTTATTCAAAAAAGACCACACTTTTGACTGATCCCTACAAATCTGACCTAGAAAGAGGGGAACTAAGGGCTATGAGTACACTCTCTGTCAGTACTCTATATCACCAATTGGGGGGTGCCACCTCAGATGAGTCTGATCGACTCTGCAAGATGTGGGAAAGAGAGCTGGGTGTTGAAGTTTCTTCAGAGGCATGGGAGGATATTTGGGAGAATGCAAGGAAGATATCAATTTGCAATAGGACCCATGCTTTACAGTTGAAGATTCTCCACAGGGTCCACTTAGCCCCAGACCGTTTGTCAAAATTTAAACCAGGGGTATCTTCAGCATGTCCCAAGTGTAAGGTCTGTACGGGTACTCTTACCCATTGTCTTTGGTCTTGTGACAGGCTTCAAACATATTGGAGCGCTGTGGTGGGTGCAATGGAGAGGAGTTTAGGTGTAGGGGTGGAGAAGGACCCATTTCTCTCCTTTTGGGCTTACCCCTTGTATTTCCTGCAGACTCGCATAAGAAAAAAACTTTTCAATATTCTTATGTTCTGTGCAAGGAAGAATATCTTGCTAGGTTGGATATCAGAAAACTCCCCAGGCCTGTTGGGCTGGCGGAAGATTGTTATGGAGCATATTCCCCTGGATTTTCTCACCAATATGGTACACCACAAAACTGAGAATTTTTACAAGACATGGCAACCCTTTTTGAAATACCTGGACACAGATTTATCTGCCACACTAACAAGGGCTTTTATATAGCCGTAATGATCGTGTTTCATGAGTCCAATATCCAGGGAGGAGGAACTGTGAATGTATGAGTGTTTTGTTTGGCTGGACTGAGTTATTACTATTTATTTGTTTGTTGTTAGGTATTTATTTATTTAGTTAAATCGCTAGTTTAGGTATTAATTTAATTTTATACTTCTCTATATATGTTTATACATTTGTATAGGAGAGTGGGTTGGGGAATGTTTTGTATTATTTGGGTTTAGTTTTGTACTGTTTTGAATTGCATTGTTTTGCATTTGTTGTCATAAAATTTATGTTTTCTTAATAAAAGTATATTATAAAAAAAAGAAGCCGTTGAAATCTGCAAAGTAAACGAAACAAATTACATCCCCTGATTATTTCATCACATTTTCACAGTCAGGAATTCCAAGTATGTGACCGTTCTTTCCCTGTAATTGGGTCAAAATCCGGAAACCCTTCCCTGACTGGAAGTGGGCGTGGGCTATAATGGTTCTGGATGGAAACTCTCGGGATGTTATGATTTAGCCAGAAATACTTGACAAACCAGTGACACAAATATGCTCTTAATGATAAAAAAAGACAAAGGTCATGCACCAAATGCATCTTCTAAAAAGCTATCAGCTCAAACTGCCAGATCCCAAAACTTCACCAGGACAGGAGCAGTTGCTTTCATTGCTCAGGCATTTGAGTGTAGGAAATGGGATGGCATGGTGGCCCAGTGGTTAGCACTGCTGCCTCACAGCGCCAGACCGCCTCAGGCGACTGACTGTGTGGAGTTTGCACGTTCTCTGCCTGGGTTTCCTCCCACAGTCCAAAAATGTGCAGGTTAGGTGAATTGGCAGGAGATAGTGTAAGGTAAATGTAGGGGTATGGGTGGGTTGCGCTTCGGCAGGTCGGTGTGGACTTGTTGGGTGAAGGGCCTGTTTCCACACAGTAAGTAATCTAATCTAAACTTGTGCATGATGTTGGTGAGGCCTCTGCTGGAGTACTTTCGTCCTGCTATAGGATGGTTATTATTACATTGGAGAGGTTTTAGTCAAGATTTACCAAGATGTTATCAGAAATGGGGGCTTTAAGTTATAATAATAGACAGGATAGGCTGGAACGTTTTTCAGTGGAGTGTAGGAGGTTGAGAGGTGACCTTTTCGAGGTTTATAAAATCATGAGGGGCATCGATGAGGGGAGTCGCCACGGTCTTTCCTATTATGTTTTTTTTTAGTTCAGCCAATTGACTGTGATACAAAATGGAATGCTCGAAACCTGAAATAAAAATAGAAATCGCTGGACAAACTCAGCAGGTCTGGCGGCGTCTGTGGAAAGAAATCAGAGTTAACATTTCAGGTAAAAAGTAAAAGCTGAAAATGTGTTGCTGGTTAAAGCACAGCAGGTCAGGCAGCATCCAAGGAACAGGAAATTCAACGTTTCGGGCCAGAGCCCTTCATCAGGAATGAGGAGAGTGTGCCAGGCAGGCTAAGATAAAAGGTGGGGCAAGGGACTTGGGGGAGGGGGGATGGAGATGTGATAGGTGGAAGGAGGTCAAGGTGAGGGTGATAGGCCGGAGTGGGGTGGGGGCGGAGAGGTCAGGAAGAAGATTGCAGGTTAGGAGGGCAATGCTGAGTTTGAGGGAATCGACTGAGGCAAGGTGGGGGGAGGGGAAATGAGGAAACTGGAGAAATCTGAGTTCATCCCTTGTGGTTGGAGGATTCCCAGGTGGAAGATGAGGCGCTTTTCCTCCAACCGTCGTGTTGTTATGTTCTGGCGATGGAGGAGTCCACGGACCTGCATGTCCTCAGTGGAGTGGGAGGGAGAGTTAAAGTGTTGAGCCACGGGGTGGTTGGGTTGGTTGGTCCGGGCATCCCAGAGGTGTTCCCTGAAGCGTTCCGCAAGTAGGCAGCCCGTCTCCCCAATACAGAGGAGGCCACATCGGGTGCAGCGGATGCAATAGATGATGTGTGTGGAGGTACAGGTGAATTTGTGGCGGATATGGAAGGATCCCTTGGGGCCTTGGAGAGAAGTAAGGGAGGAGGTGTGGGCGCAAGTTTTGCATTTCCTGCGGTTGCAGGGGTAGGTGCCGGGAGTGGAGATTGGGTTGGTGGGGGGTGTGGACCTGACGAGGGAGTCACGAAGGGAGTGGTCTTTGCGGAACGCTGATAGGGGAGGGGAGGGAAATATATCCCTGGTGGTGGGGTCTGTTTGGAGGTGGCGGAAATGACGGCGGATGATATGCTGTATACGGAGGTTGGTGGGGTAGTAGGTGAGAACCAGTGGGGTTCTGTCTTGGTGGCGGTTGGAGGGGCGGGGCTCAAGGGCGGAGGAGCGGGAAGTGGAGGAGATGCGGTGGAGGGGATCGTCGATCACGTCTGGGGTGAATCTGCGGTCCTTGAAGAAGGAGGCCATCTGGGCTGTACGGTATTGGAACTGGTCCTCCTGGGAGCAGATGCGGCGGAGACGAAGGAATTGGGAATATGGGATGGCATTTTTACAGGGGGCAGGGTGGGAGGAGGTGTAGTCCAGGTAGCTGTGGGAGTCAGTCGGTTTATAGTAGATGTCTGTGTTGATTCGGTCACCCAAGACAGAAATGGAAAGGTCTAGGAAGGGGAGGGAGGAGTCTGAGACAGTCCAGGTGAATTTGAGGTCGGGATGGAAGGTGTTGGTAAAGTTGATGAACTGTTCAACCTCCTCATGGGAGCACGAGGCAGCGCCAATACAGTCATTGATGTAGCGGAGGAAAAGGTGGGGGGTGGTGCCAGTGTAGTTGCGGAAGATGGACTGTTCCACATATCCTACGAAGAGACAGGCCTGGGGCCCATGCGGGTGCCCATGGCAACTCCTTTAGTTTGGAGGAAGTGGGAGGATTGGAAAGAGAAGTTATTCAGGGTGAGGACTAGTTCAGTCAGTCGAAGGAGGGTGTCAGTGGAAGGGTACTGGTTGGTACGGCGGGAAAGGAAGAAGCGGAGGGCTTTGAGTCCTTCGTGATGGGGGATGGATTTCAGGTCCAATGACCCTTCTTCAGAACTCTATGGTTATGACTTTCACAATCCAGCTCCAAGCTGCAGCTGTGGTAACAGTGAAAGCTCCAATTCCATATCCTGGAATCTCAGCCTGTTCTTGTCCCACCAGTTACTGCTAAATGGAAGAAGGATTTGAAAGTTGTTTCTCAAACTTCTTGGACGAGATATGAGCACAACTTCCTTCGCCATCAATTCCGCAAATGCAACTTGAATCAGGGACAGGGACATTTCCAATGGACCACAAAGTCTCCACTTCCCCTGGATAGTTCCAGTGAGTCCGTTTCCATTTCAACAATTTAATCCTAAATGAAAAATTACTGGTGCAACATAACATCCTCTGGCGGTGAGCGGTACTGCGGGGAACAGGAAGCGCGGAGATTTCTGAACCGCGATGTTATAGGTGGTACAGGACCGCCACCGTCTGGGGGTATGTGGTACTGCAGCCGAATGCAATTCACGGTCAATCACAGCGAATACTGCAGATGGCTCGGCCACAAAACTAAAATGCTGCGTATGCGAGACATCGGTGATAAAAATCATAAAAATATCTTCAGAGGACTAGGCAGCATCTTTGGAGACCGAAGCAGACCCACCGGTGATACTTTGAGTCAGTTGTGAGTCTTCCGGGTGAGTTCAGGAAGTTCTGAACAATCACCTGATGAAGGAGCGACGCTCCGAAAGCTAGTGTGTTTCCAATTAAACCTGCTGGACTATAACCGAGTGTTGTGTGATTTTTAACTTTGTACGCCCCAGTCCAACACCAGCATCTCCAAATCCTAAACAACTGTGTTTGAGATTCAGTGAAGCAACAGCATCACCAAATGTCGAAAACCGGTAATACCCGGGAAATCACATGTGTTGTCCATCGCAACCACCAGATGGCGATGAAGGTCCATGGAAAATATCGACAAACATTGACAGACTTATCCAGAAACAACATCAATGAAATCTTGAAAAAAATCCTGAGATCGCCTTTGAGGTAGCAAATAAATTTAAATGCATAATGGAATATCAAAGCAAGCAGAGAAGGGCGCGGTTTGGAGTGGGGAAAAGGGGTTTTGAAATCCGAAACAAAAGCAGAAATTGCTGGAAAAGCTCAGCAAGTTCTGCAGTGTCTGTTCTGAGGAAGGTCACTGGACCCAAAGTGTAAACTCTGATTCCTCTCCACAGATGCTACCAGAGCTGCTGAGTTATTCCACAGTTCTTGTTTTTGTTTCTGATCTACATTATCCGCAGTTCTTTCGGAATTCAAAATCCATGTGTTCTGATTAAATGGCATGACGATTCTTGGTTGAAATGAAATTGGTGGTGAGATTGTGGTTTTAGATTCACTCATGTCTTTGCACCATGTCTGATTTCTAATTCCCTTCTTCCTAGGATTGAGGTGTTACATTCCGGAAATGCCAATCAACTGGAATCTTTGGAAAGTTTGAGAAGATTCACAAACATTGCCTCCACTATCTCTGCAGGCACTGCATTGATGGCCTTGGGATGGGGGGGGGTATCCTACCTTGAAGACTTGACAAACTTCACTTCTCGAGGGCTTCACTACACCCTTTTCCCAGTGATTGGAATAAAGAAGGAAGAACAAAGTAAAGTTACAGCCCAGGAACAGGCCCTTCGGCCCTCCAAGCCTGAGCCGATCCAAGTGTACTGTCTAAACCTATCACCCAATTCCTAAGGATCTATATCCCTCTGCTCCCCACCAACTCATGCATCTGTCCAGAGTCTACCGTGCCTGCCCTACTACCTCTGCTGGAGGTTCCACCCTCTGTGTAAAGTATTTTCCACGTGTATTCCCCTTAAACTTTTCTCCTCTCACCTTGAATGTGAGACCTCTCATTATTGAATCCCTCACCCTGGGAAAAATCTTATTTTTATCTACCCTGTCTATACCCTTCATGATTTTGTAGACCTCAATCAGGTTCCCAGCTCTCTCAGTGTGTACTCACTCTGCACGTCCCTGAATGCTCACAGCAACCCAGCCTCACCCTGCCCGTTTAGCACTCTTTCCCCTTCAGTCTCACTTTAAAGCTCCCAGTCCTGCTGCCTTGCCTTACATCTGGTGCAAGCACAGAGCCAGGCAGTTTGTCATCAGGAGTCAGTCAAGGGGCTGGACATCTTGGTGTGTGGCACAGTGCAGCATCAATCTCCCACCGAGAGCACGTCCCATCTGCTGGGACAGCAGTCAGACTGCATGTGCCTCAGACAAATGGCCACATCCCCAAGTCGAAGGGGTGTGGTCCCCAGTCGAGTCCAGTGAGGCTGCTGCTAGTCAGGGTATCCCAGTTAGTGTGTCCCATGGTTAGTCAGCCGCTTGGACCGGTCACAGTCAGGGGTCAGTCTCAGTGCAGCCTGAGGAGTGGGCATGGGTCAGTCCTGCACACCAGGGGCATGAGCATTGGGGAGGGGTGTGGGGGGGTTATCATGGAGCCCTGTCAGTGAAGGGAGCTGGAGACTTCAATGCTGGCAATTGTAGGCCGCAGCCTGGGATGTGCAAGGCACAAGAACTATGATGGGGAGGATTATTGATATGTCAAGGGAGGAGACGGTAGAGCATGGAGGACCTGGGATGCTGTGGGAGGTGGTTGATGGTCAGTCACTGCCAACATGGCCTCAATGGGGTAGAGGAGTGTGCAAAGGAGCACAGAGCTGATTCCTTCTCCATCTGAACTGTCAGGATAATGGAAGATTCTCTGAGATACAATGATGGTTTGTGTGGGTGATGTGGGTCTGG
Organism: Hemiscyllium ocellatum; assembly: GCF_020745735.1. NCBI lineage: Eukaryota > Metazoa > Chordata > Chondrichthyes > Orectolobiformes > Hemiscylliidae > Hemiscyllium > Hemiscyllium ocellatum. The sequence continues at coordinate 5,852,859 of NC_083435.1, forward strand.
GGGAGAAGGGTACCAGGCTCATGCAGCTGCTCCCTCTCTTCTGACCAGGGGAACACTCCTCGAAATAAGGTCCCATGTCAAAGTGGCAAGATGTGTCATTCCGTGGCCCTCCTTGTCAGACACAACATTGTCTCACTCGGTAGAGGAACATGTTCAGCTACTATTTCTCTGAGACGGGACTGGAGACTGTTCCCATTGCTAAGAACCTCTTCTGTTCCTACGTTCCTGATGCAGGGTCATTGCCAGTGTGACCGATGGAGCCAGCTACAGCCGGTACCATTCCTGCAGTTGCTAACATGTAACAACGGGGCAGGGAGTTACAGGAGGGACAGATGCACCAGGAAACCCTGGGCCAGCAGCAACCTGCAGCAGAAGCTGAACAGCCTCCACCACATGAAGAGGTCACTGCTGAGGGGTTCCTCGGGATACATCACAGACTGAGGAGGGTCCGAGTCTTCGTCCTCAATGCCATCTCCTCCAGATGAGTGAGGCACAGTATCAGAGCTGGATGGGGATGTCCTGGGACACTGTCACTGACCTATACCCAGCAGCTGGAGTGAGACCTGGGACCTGAAAGGAGTGGGTCACCACCCTCTCCCAGTGGCCATCATGGTAACAGCTGTGTTGGACAGTTATGTGACTGTCCCATTTCGCCCCAAAGTGAACAATGATGTGAAGCTGGGATCAAGTGGGCCCTGGGGACATAGCAGCAGGAACTTACAGAGAATGGGGAGGTGGCAGATGAATTAAACAAATGTTTTCAATCTTTCTTCTGGTCAAGAAGCAAAAAGGAGCATCCCAGCAATAGACTTTTTTATTCATTCAGAGGGTATGGCAGTGCTGGCTGGGCCAACATACAGCGGCTATAAAGCTGTAAACCTGGAAATGGACTGAGGACAGTAATTCAGGAAAATTGCAATTGTAACCAGGGAACACGTACTCGGCAAAGAATTGGAGCTGCAGGCTGAGAAGTTTGAGTTTGATTTATTGTTGTTACAGGGACTGCGATACAGTGAAAGGTGTTGTTTTACATGCGGCACAGGCAGACCACACCATATAAAGTGCACCAGGTTAGCAGAGCAGAGTGCAGAATACACTGTTATTACCACAGAGAAGGTACAGAGAGATCAGAATTAACATTTGAGAGGTCCATTCAGAAGTCTGATAACAACAGGGAAGAAATTGTTCTTGAATCTACTTGTAGATGTATTCAAATGTTTGTACCTTCTGTCTGCTGGAAGAGGGTGGAAGAGAGTGTATCTGGGGATCAAGCGGGTCTTTGATGTTGGTTACTTTGTCAAGGCAACGTGAAGTCACAAAGAGTCAATGGATGGAAAACTGGTTTATGTGATGGCCTGGGCTGTGTTCATGACTCTCTGCAGCTTCTTGTGGTTTTGGGAATAACAGTTGCCATATCACACACTTGTATCCAGATAAGATACTTTCTATGGTACATCTGTAAAAGTTGAGAAGCCTTATTTACTCCTTGTGGACACGCTGAATTTCTTTAGCATCCGAGGAAGTAGAGATATCCCTGCCCTTTCTTCACCGCTGTGTTGATGTGTGTGGACCAGGACAGATTGTTGGTGACCATCACTCCCAAGAACTTAATGCTCTCGACCATCTCCACCTCAGTACCATTGATGCAGTCCTGAGGCCCTGATAGAATTTACCCTTAGGTGTGAAAAGCAGGGCTGAGTGAGATAGTTAATGTATTGGAGTTTCAATTTCCTATGATTCCCCTCTTTCAGAGAAGGTTCCATCAGGTTTGAAAATAGTAAATTCTTCAAAAGAAGGGGGACAGAAAGCAGGAAACTGCAAGTCAGCCAACTGACCAGTTATTCAGGGGATATTGTTGGAAGCTGTTATTGAAAATGTTATAAGGTGGATTCAGAAAAGTTCAAGGTAATCTTGCAAATGCAAAATGTGAAAGGGAAATCCTGTTTATCCATTTTGTTGGAGTTTTTTTTGAAGAGGCCTCATGCTGTAAATAAAGAGGGATGAGTGGGTACAACAGACTGAGCTTCCTCGAAGGTATTTGATAATGCACCGTGTCAACGGGTATTGCACAAAAGAGAAACTCCTGGTGTAGGGGGGTTATCTCGGCATCGATAAAAGATTTACTCACCAACAGAAACCACAGAGTAGGCATAAAAGAGCCTTTCTTATGTGTTCATTTGTGAATTCTATAACCTTCGAGTCCACACTGACCCTCCAAAGAGCATCCCACTCAGACCCATCCCCATCCCACTACCCCATCCCTGTAACCCTGCATTTCCTGTGGCTCATTTGCCGAGCCTGAATCTCCCTGGACGCTACGGCCTTTTCAGCATGGCCAATCCATGTAACCTGCACATCTTTGTCTGTGGGAGTAATCCAAAGCACTCAGAAGAGACCCATACAGACATCTCTCTCTCTCTCACTGCAACCCCCAGGTACCTATCACCTCATCCCCACCCCCATCCACCTATTGTACTCTTTGCTACCTTCTCCCTACCCCCATCCCCTTCCCATTTATCTCTCCACCCTGGAGGCTCCCTGCCTTCAGTCCTGATGAAGGGCTTTTGCCCAAAACATCGATTTTCCTGCTCCTCAGATGCTGCCTGATCTGCTGTGCTTTTCCAGCACCACTGTAATCTAGACTCTGATTTCCAGCATCTGCAGTCCTCACTTTTGCCAAGGAAGAATCGAACCCCGTTCCCTGGCACGGGGAGGCAGCACTGCCAACCATTGAGCTGTACCACCCAGAGAAGGCTCTTCAGGCTGGTCATTCAGTATATTCAAGGCCGAGACAGACAGATTATTAATCAGTGAGGGAATCAAGGGTCATGGGCCAAAGGCAGGAAAGTGACGTTCAGGATGATCAGATCAGCCATCACCTCCCTGAATGCTGAGCTGACCCAAAGGGCTGAATGACCTACTGCTGCTCCCACATCTCATGGTCATTTAGATGGTTGTCTGGAAATGTCTACAGTGCTGGCCAATCAGGGAGACTCACCTCATAGTTTGATGTGGAGGTGCCGGTGTCGGACTGGAGTGGAGAAAGTTAAAAATCACTTGATGCCAGGTTATAGTCCAACAGGTTTATTTGAAAATACATGCTTTCAGAGCCACGCTCCTTCCTCAGGGAGCTAGTGGGGCAGGACACATAGGACATAGAATTTATAGGAGAAGATCAAAGTGTCATACAACTGATGTAATGCACTGAATATGCCGAGGTTACTGCTTTTAATCTTTAATCATTAAAAGTATTTAATCACTTCGAATGGGGATGCAGGTTTCCATTGATTAATATGTTTGATTAAAATAGTTTGAGACAGTGTCAACCATTTGCACAGCATGTTACTGTTAGTTTGTCTGTGTAACAGGACCCACGGCCTTTCTGTCTGGGCCCTCCCTTTCCGGGATCGAAACCCGACCTATCCTGATCCCAAAATAAAGTCCCGCTCCATTCTTCCGTTGACCTGATCCATTTGACCTCGTTACCATCACCTCGGTATTCAGGCTGCCCTGAGACTTGGAGAATCAATCTTTGCTCTGCCCCAACGTCACATCAATTGAGAAACCTCCACCTTTTCACCTTTTCTGAATGTGATTCAAAATAACAAGACTTGAGTTTTGTGGAGTCGGACAAATCTGGAGATCTTTAAACTGCCGGGCAGGATCCTGATGTGGGATCCAATCCACACTTTCAGCAAAGTCCATTTGTGCCTCTTGGGCCGGGGCAGGAAGTCAACGCCCAGAAGGTAAAACCAGAGAAACTTGCAATTGGCCCCCACTGGTCCCATTCGTCATGTGTCCCACAAAGTGTAACTCCAGTCAGACCAGTACATTGCCAAGTGCTGCTGTTTATTAAACTGCTTTTACCCCTTTTTGAAACTACACTTGCAGTTTGGAAACTGCCACAACCCTTTCTCACAGATGATCCAATTAGTTTGAAATTAAATTTAACTTTAACCCTGGAAACAAAACCCGAAATGAAGTGAAGCCTGTTTTTTTTTGCCAGTGTTTTCTCCTGGAAAGAGTGGTTCAGTTTCTCCTGCTGTTTGCCCAGAAAGATGATCCAGTTTATTGCTGAGGAGGGGGTCTCCAGCTCGATGGCAAACCCTGGTCTGACCAAGGCTGAACCGAGTGGACCCGTACCCCCATGCACTCGGGGAAACTTCAGGGAATTGAATTGAATTGAATGTGTTGTCACGTGTTCTGAGGCACAGTGAAAAGGTTTGTCTTGCAAGCAATACAGGCAGATCACAGAGTGAAGTAGCATAGATAAGTAAATAACAGGGAAACAGCAGCAAAAACATAAACACAGATACAGGCAAATGTTTCAATTTTGTGAGTCCATTCAGTATTCTAACAACAGTAGGATAGAAACTTTCGAAAACCAGCTGGTGCGTGTGCTCAGGTTTCTGTACCTCTCCCCGATGGTAGAGGTTGTAGAAAAGCATTGATGGATCTTTGAGAATGCAAGTGGCCTTTCCTTGACTGTGGGCCTGGTAGATGGATTCTATAGATGGGAGGTTGGCCTTTGTGATTGTCCAGGCTGAGTTCACCACTCTCTGTAACCGTCTCCGATCTTGAATGGTATAGTTGCTGTACCAGGTAGTGATATATCCAGGCAGAATGCTCTCAGTGGTGCTCCTATAAAGGTTGGCAAGGGTATTCGCCATCATGCCAAATATCCTCATCTGCCTGAGGAAGAAGAGACATTGTTGGGCCTTTGTAACCTGTCCGTCCACATGAAAGGACACGAAACAGACAGGAATTCTTCGCTGTTCCTGAATCTGCTTGTAACATGTCGTAAATGTAGCTCTCTCCCATGTGCCAACTTCCCTTTAGTCTTTCCTAGTGGAGTCAGGCTGATGTTGGGGAATTCCTGGCTCTCACCTCAAGATGACAGTGGTTCTTCCTCATCTCCCTCTCTCCCCACCTATCCCTGTTGGTTTATGTTAGCTTGAAGTCTGGCCATCTCTGCTGTCTCAATCACCTGTCTAAACCCTCTCACCCAATGACCACTGGCAGCTATGCCAGGGTGGCCATTGTCCCCTTCCCCACCTCCATTTGAAGATTAGTGTTCATTTCTTTTCAGAAGAAAACTCATGATTTCTGATTGTCAAATTCTGGTCCTTTCACCTGGAACCCATGTTCACACTCAGCAATTCTGGATCCAGATCATGTTCAGTTTCAATCTTCCTGTGCTGCTGAATACATTCGGGCCATGGATTTTCTGATTGGATTCACTCTGGTTCATGGGGAATTGTTGTGACCTGACGTTCTAGAACCGTTGAGCAATGTCTCCCTGTGTGAAGTTGATGATGAAAGTACACACTGGAACATTATGAATCTACTTTATCCCAGCGCTTGGGGACATTGCCCGGTTTCCCCATCCCACCTCCTCCTCCCTTTTCACTCGATATGCAGCGCAGCCACACTCCTGTCAAACTAAATACCATCTGATGGGTTTAGGGTGAGAAACCCCTCCCTCCGAACAGAATGAAGACAGGGTGCCCCTTGTCCCCACTTTCCACCTCACCAGCTTCCACATCCAACATATCATCCTTAAACACTTCCACCAACTCCAAATGTAAAAGAAGCAAAACCTGCTGGCACACTACCCCCTCACCTCTATCCAGGGCCCCAAACAGTCCTTCCAGGTGAGACACAGGTTCACCTGCCTCTCCTCCAACCTAGGTGACTGTATCCAGTGTTCCCGATGTGGTTCTCTCGACACTGGGGAAGCAAGTGGAAACTCAGGGCATGTTTCGCTGAGCATCTTAGCTGGACCCACCAGAGCCAGCCTGACCTGACCACCCATTTTAATTCCCCCTCCACCTCCCTCTCAGGCAAGTCCATCCTCGGCCTCCTCCATTGCCACAGAGAACCAGACCACAAATTGGAGGAACAACACCTCATCTTTAGTCTGGGCAGCCTACAGCCCAGAGGACTCAACACTGAGTTCTCCAATTTCAAATAAGCTTCCTACCCGTCCCCCGATTCCCTTCCCAGCCCCACCTCCTCCCTTCCATTCCACCTGCTGACCCTTCCTTTCAGCTACCAATCAGAGTCATTCCTCCCATCGACTTACTAGGTCATACCTACCACCTGTATTCGTCGATCAGTACCTCACCACTACCCCAAAACAATGCCCCACCCCCTCCATTGATGTGACAGTCCATGTTAGTTACACTCGGTAAAAGCATGGACAGTCTTTCCCATTTAAGCTGACCCTCCCGGATGTATTGTCGATATAACCAGGTGGAGACATTCAGCGGTGCTGAGTGCAGGATTCACAAACTTTCATAAAGTTACAATTATCATAGAATCCCTGCAGTATGGAAACAGACTCTTCAGCCCAACAAATCCATGCCAACCCTCCAAAGAGTAACCCACCGAGTCATTCCCCCTACCCTATTTACCCCTGACTAATGCACGTAACCTACACATCCCTGAACACTAGGGGCAATATATCATGGCCTAATCTGCACAGTTTTAGATTGTGGGAGGGAACTGGAACACCAGGAGGAAGCCCATGCAGACACAGTGAGAATGTACAAACTCCACACAATCAGTGGTTCAAGGTGGGAATCAAACCCAGGTCCCTGGGGCTGTGAGGCAGCAGTACTAACCACTGAGCCACAGTGACCCCCATTCCCTTCCTTCAAACACTGGCTTCAAACGTGTCCACCAACAGGAATTCCAATTTGAGTTGAGAAATGTGAAATCGAGAGAATGAGCGCCGATGATTGCACTGCATTGGATTCTATGAGCAGGAAGGCTGACATTACATTAGATTAGATTACTTACAGTGTGGAAACAGGCCCTTCGGCCCAAGAAGTCCACACCGACCCGCTGAAGCGCAACCCACCCAGACCCATACCCCTACATTTACCCCTTCACTAACACTACGGGCAATTTAGCATGACCAATTCACCTAAATTGCACATTTTTGGACTGTGGGAGGAAACCGGAGCACCCGGAGGAAACCCGCGCAGACACAGGGAGATTGTGGAAACTCCACACAGACAGTCGCCTGAGGTGGGTCTCTGGCGCTGTGAGGTAGCAGTGCTAACCACTGTGCCATCCACATGTTTTCCATCATGTCAGACCTCACACAGACAGTGAGATGGAAACACCAGAGAGAAGGATTTTCCAAGAACAGCTACATAAGAATCCTACTCATTGTCTACAGTTCAGCCTTCAACACTGTTATCCCCTCGAGACTGATTAACAAACTTAGTGATCTCGGACTAAGACCCACTCTCTGCAACTGGATCCTCAGTTTCCTGACCCACAGGCCACTGGGGACAATATTTCATCCTCACTAACACTCAACACTGGAGCCCCCCAGAGGGCAGTGAGGGAGGGGACAGTGAGGGGAAGAGGGGAATGTTCGTGAGGGAGGGTCAGTGAGGAGCAGTGGCAGGGAACAGATGGGGAGACGGATTAGACACTTTGGGAATGGGGAGAGGACACTGTTTGAGCTTAAGGAGGGAGTGGTGATGGTGTGAATGGGAGGGAATGGGTCTGGTGAGAATGAATGACTGATGATTTATTGTCACTGATACTGTCCAATGAACAACCTGATAAATACAGGGAAAGTATCAACAGACACCACAGTCCAGCGCCATTTGAATACTTCACAATTGAAAAGACAATGTTGAAAGAATGTCCATCTTCGCTCCCCACCTCCAATATTTCACCACCTCTGCCAGCGTTGGCAGAAAGAAGACGATAAAAAGAAAGAAGGTAAAAAGGGTAAGGAACGAAGGGAGGAAGCTGCCGCCTGGAGGGTACAGACCCAGGAGCCCAAACACTGCCTACCTTGCTGGTGTCATCATCCTGGATATCCTGGGGGCTACTGGGTTTGGGAGGGAGATGTGATGGTGTGAATGGGAGAAGGTAGTGATGGTGTGAATGGGGACTGCTGGGATTAGGAAGGGCGTGGTGATGGTGTGAATGGGGACTGCTGGGTTTGGGAGGGAGTGGTGATGGTGTGAATGGGGACTGCTGGGTTTGGGGTGGGAGTGGTGATGGAGTGAATGGGGACTGCTGGGTTGGGGAAGGAGTGGTGATGGTGTGAATGGGGACTGCTGGGTTTGGGGTGAGAATGATGTTGGTGTGAATGGGGACTGCTGGGTTTGGGGTGGGAGTGGTGATGGAGTGAATGGGATCTGCTGGGTTTGGGTGGGAGCGGTGATGGAGTGAATGGGGACTGCTGGGTCTGGGGAGGGAGTGGTGATGGTGTGAATGGGGACTGCTGGGTTTGGGGAGGGAGTGGTGATGGTGTGAGTGGGGACTGCTGGGTTTGGGGAGGGAGTGGTGATGGTGTGAATGGGAGAAGATGGTGATGGTGTGAAAGGGAGTTCCCAGACAGAGATGTTGGCCAGGGAACACTGGGCTATGTTGAATTGGCAGGCAAATGGAAGCCACGGTCTGAACGTTGGTGTTCTGCAAACAGTCACCCAGTCTGCGTTTCATCTCCCCAGCATTGAGGGGAGCCACACTGTGAGCAGGAAATTCCTCCAACAGTCTCATCCCAGGTGATTCATAATCGATGTAATATTGCCACCATCTGGCAGTGAGCGGTACTGCGGGGAACAGAGGGCGCGGAGATTGCTGAATAGTGATGTTATATGTGGTACAGCACCGCCACCGGCTGGTGAGAATCGGTACTGCGGCCAAATATCATTGAATGACAGAACACAAAGATCTGCGATGCCGGAAATCTGAAACAAAAACAGAAATTGCTGGAGAAACTCAGTGGGTTTGGCACGATCAGTGGAGAGAGAAACAGAGATCAGGATGGTGGCGGACCCCGGAGACCATCTGCTCCGTCCCCTTTGCTTTGTTTCCTTCCTTCTCAGCTTTAGTTTTCTTTAATCGACTTCCATAGAACAGGACAGCACAGGAACAGGCCCTTCGGCCCACCGTGTCTGTGCTGACCAGGATGCCATTCTAAACTAATCCCATCTTCCTGCACATGGTCTCCCTGTATTCCCTGCTGTCGGTGGGTTTGTAAAAAATGTCAGTGTCAAATCGGTCGTCATGAATGGAGATGGAGAGGTCCAGGAAGGGGAGGGAGGTGTCAGAGATGGTCCAGGTAAATTTAAGGTCAGGGTGGAATGTGTTGGTGAAGTTAATGAATTGCTCAACCTCCTCAGGGGAGCACGAGGTGGCGCCAATGCAGTCATCAATGTAGCGGAGTTGGAGGTGGGGAGTGGTGCCGGTGTAATTACGGAAGATGGACTGTTCTATGTAGCCCATAAAGAGACAGGCATAGCTGGGGCCCATACGTGTGCCCATGGATACCCCTTTGGTCTGGAGCCAACAAAGAGACATGCATAGCTGGGCCCCATTATCTCCATTAGTGACGACTGACTTGACACTGACATTTTTTACAAACCCACCGACTCCCACAGTTACCTGGATTACACCTCTTCCCACCCTACCTCTTGCAAAAATGGCATTACATATTCCCAATTCCTCCGTATCTGCTCCCAGGAGGATCAGTTCCACCACAGAACACACCAGATGACCTCCTTCTTTAGAGACCGCAATTTCCCTTCCCACATGGTTAAAGATGCCCTCCAACGCATCTCGTCCACATCCTGCACCTCCGCCCTCAGACCCCACCCCTCCAACCGTAACAAGGATAGAACACCTCTGGTGCTCACCTTCCACCCTACAAACCTTCGCATAAACCAAATCATCCGCAGAAATTTCCGCCACCTCCAAAAAGACCCCACCACCAGGGATATATTTCCCTCCCCATCCCTTTCTGCCTTGCGCAAAGACCGTTTCCTCCGTGACTACCTGGTCAGGTCCACGCCCCCCCTACAACCCACCCCCCCATCCTGGCACCTTTGTCTGCCACCACAGGAAATGCAAAACCTGCGCCCACACCTCCTCCCTCACCTCCATCCAAGGCCCTAAAGGACCCTTCCACATCCATCAAAGTTTTACCTGCACATCCACTAATATCATTTATTGCATCTGTTGCTCCCGATGTGGTCTCCTCTACATTGGGGAGACTGGATGCCTCCTAGCAGAGCGCATGAGGGAACATCTCCGGGACACCCGCACCAATCAACCACACCGCCCTGTGGCCCAACATTTCAACTCCCCCTCCCACTCTGCCGAGGACATGGAGGTCCTGGGCCTCCTTCACCGCCGCTCCCTCACCACCAGACGCCTGGAGGAAGAACGTCTCATCCTCTGCCTCGGAACACTTCAACCCTAGGGCATCAATGTGGACTCCAACAGTTTCCTCATTTCCCCTTCCCCCATCTCACCCTAGTTCCAAACTTCCAGCTCAGCACTGTCCCCATGACTTGTCCTACCTGCCCATCTTCTTTTCCACCTATCCATTCCACCCTCCTCTCTGACCTATCACCTTCATCCCTTCCCCCACTCACCTATTGTACTCCATGCTACTTTCTCCCCACCCCCACCCTCCTCTAAGCTTGTCGCTCCACGCTTCAGGCTCACTGCCTTTATTCCTGATGAAGGGCTTCGATTTTGCTGCTCATCGGATGCTGCCTGAACTGCTGTGCTCTTCTAGCACCACTAATCCAAAATCTGGTTTCCAGCATCTGCAGTCATTGTTTTTACCCAATTTTGTGGAACTTGACATGTTTTCTCATGATGTGACCAAGAGGCAGCGTGTGGCTGTGAAATAGGAAGGAGCCAAGGGCAGATCTTTGGCAGATTCCTGAGGGAACAGTGTAGGAATGGGAAGAGAATCCACTGCAGGTGAATCTCTGCCTCTGACTGGGTGGGTAAGAATGGAACCAGGTGAGAGGAGCTCATTGCAGCTGGTCGTGAAATGATTGACTGTGTTCCTGAATATAATCTGAGGTCAAGGCCCTTAAACCAGACACTGCTACACAGTGTCAGTAACATCAATGTAAACTTTATTTGTGACACACTTGAAACATACTCAGCAACATGTCACAGCAGGAACGGGACATTGTACAGCACTCCCTCCCTGAGGCAGTCTGACCCAACAGGGTACAGTGATCACAATGACTGTCTCTGTCCTGGGGGCTACACCAACCCCAAGGTTTCTTCTCTGGGGGACTCACTGTCATCTCCTCCACATTAGAGAAGATCGCTGAGAGTCTCGCACTCCTCAGGGATACGATCGCCTACGTGCAGGACAGAGGGTTGGACGCCTGCCTGATCAGCCTGGACCAGGAGAAAGCCTTTGACAGGATATCACACAGGTATATGAGAGATGTTCTCTCCAAAATGGGCTTTGGGGAGGGAATCTGCAATTGGATCAGACTGCTCTACACCAACATCGTCAGTGCAGTCTCTATCAATGGGTGGGAATCAGATAGCTTCCCAGTCAGATCTGAAGTCAGGCAGGGCTGCCCTCTCTCTCCTGCCTTGTTTGTGTGCTGCATAGAGCCATTTGCCGAGTCCATCAGGAAGGATGCGAGCCTGAGAGGGGTGACTATTCCTGGCAGCGGAGGCCTGCAGGTTAAGGCCTCCCTGTACATGGATGACGTCGCCGTTTTCTGCTCGGATCCACTGTCCGTGCGCAGACTCATGTGCATTTGTGACCAGTTCGAACGGGCCTCAGGGGCCAAGGTAAACGAGGCAAGAGCAAGGCCATGCTCTTCGGGAACTGGGCCGACCAATCCTCGATTCCCTTCACCGTCAGGACCGACCCACCTGAAGGTGCTGGGTATTTGGTTTGGGAGGGCTGGGGCGTGCACCAAGTATTTGGAGGAGCGTATCAGTAAAGTGAGGCAGAAACTGGGCAGATGGAAGCTACGGTCGCTCTCCATCGCGGGAAAAAACCTGGTCATCAGGTGTGAGGCACTGTCATCGCTAATATACGTGGCACAGGTCTGGCCTATTCCCAGAACCTGTGCCGCTGCAGTCACCCGGGCCATCTTCCAGTTGATATGGAGTTCAAAGATGGATCGGGTCTGAAGGGACTCACTGTACAAAGATCAGGACAACAGGGGAAAAAATACAGCCAATGCCACCCTCACCCTGATGGCCACCTTTATGTGTGGCTGCATCAAGCTGTGCATGGATCCCCGGTACGCAAACACCAAGTGTCACTACGTGCTGAGGTTCGACCTGTCCCCGGTGTTGTGGAGGATGGGCCTGGCCTCGCTGCCGCGGAACGCTCCGAGTAGTTGGACCGTTCCGTATCACCTGTCCTTCGTGGAGAAATTTTTGAAGAAAAACACCTTTGACCACAAGTCCATCAGGAAGTGGTCAACATGTAGTGTCCTTGAGACCCTTCGGGAAAAGGAGAGGGCGGATCCTGTTAAGTGGTTCCCTGAGCAAACTGTCAAAGCCATTTGGCAGAATGCCTCATCGCCAGAACTTTCCAACAAGCACCAAGACATGGCTTGACTGGTGGTGAGAAGGGCTCTGCCTGTGAGATCTTTTATGCACGCCCGAACTCTCAGCCGCACCACACGCTGACCTCAAAGCGGCTGCGGGGGAGATGAGACTGTCACAGACCTCCTTCTGGAATGTGCCTATGCAGAGGAAGTCTGGAGAGGAATGCAGTGGTATTTGTCGAGGTTCGTCCCAAGCAGCGCCGTGACGCGCAACTCCGTGCTCTACTGCCTGTTCCCCAGGACGCACACCGAGACGAATATCAACTGCGCCTGGAGGATCATCAACTCGGTGAAGGACGCTCTCTGGTGGTCCGAAACCTGTTGATCTTCCAGCTGAAGAAGTTGACCCCGACTGAGTGTTGCAGACTGGCACATTCCAAGGTCCAGGACTACGTGTTGAGGGACGCGCTGAAGCTTGGGGCAGCTGCCGCCAAGGCGCGGTGGGGAAAGACCACCGTGTAACATCTGCCCGCCTAAAGAAGAACAGGGGGCCCATGCAGTCATTTGGGCTCTGCTGACTGCATGATTATTTTACGCATAAAGTATATTTTTGAAATAAAAAAAGTCTCCTCCAGATTAGAGTTTAGATTCCAGAGTCATTTGGTGAAGGATAGAACTGGAACCAGTAGTTCCACAATTTTATAACAATTTATTTGCAAGATTACACACACGCACTTCCTGACCCAAACGTTCCAGTTTCAGTTTGGGTCTATTTAAACCCTTTGTGAAGAACCCAGAAACAATGAATCCTCGATTTAAAAGGGACAGGACTGACCCACTGTGACCAAAAGAAAGAGGACTTTAAAGGAAATTGAAATCTTAGTAAAAAGGCATTTCCAGGATTAATGACAGTCCAGTGCCCCCTGTGCCCACCAGCCACTGAAGGCCTGAAGTGTACCCATGGACACCATTTGCCCGATCTCTAGGGACACCCAGGCACTGACCCAGCTGAGGAAGAGGGTCAGACAGTCAGGACGAACACCTCCCTTGACTGCCCACTGCCTGCACCCTGTTGAGGGTCACTTTGACCAGGCCCAGGACCAGGCCCATGAAGAGGTCTCCCGATCTGCCTGGTCCCCACTGCACCCGGTGGTCAAAGGTCAGGAACATGGGGCTAAAGTGGATCCAGAAATGGAGCAGCAGCCCCTTCACATCATGGAAGAGGAGGAGCAAACCAGGAAAGCCCCTCTGCTCCAAGAATGGGGGCCTCCCCTCACCCAGTGACCCAGTGTATGGGATCTTCCCATTCCCCCACCCAGTGACCCCGTGTGTGGGATCTTCCCCCTCCCCCACCCAGTGACCCAGTGTGTGGGATATTCCCCCTCCCAGTGACGCAGCGTTTAAGATCTTCCCATTCCCCCCCCCACCCCAGTGTGTGGGATCTTCCCCTCCCCCACCCAGTGACCCAGTGTGTGGGATCTTCCCCTCCCCCCCCCACAGAGAGGCTCTTTATTTGGATGAAGCGATGAATCCCCCATCCTCCTGGATTGTTACTCTCCGGGGACAGATTTTCAGAGGCTCTGTGTTTTTACCCCCATCAGTGTTCCCCGGTCTGAAGAAAGGATAGAGTTTCTCAGTGAATGTCCCAGTGAAAGTGTAGATATGGCTCTTGTTCTCTGAGTTATAAAAGGACACCTTCCCTCCCTCATAATCCAGACAGACTTGGACCTTCCTCGGACTCACACTGAGATTTAACCAACTGTTAGCCCAGTATTTATTCCCCTCTCTCAGCACCAATACCCAGTATCCATTATCCGGTGTGAAATGACTGATTTCCCTCTTCCTGTTGATGGACTCCTTGGCCACACCCACATCCCACTCAGTCTTATTCCCCACCTCCACCTCCCAGGAATGTTTCCCTGATGTGAATCCCTCTGATCCCAGGACACAGCCATAGTAACCAAATCTCTCCGGATTGTCGGGAAGCTGCTGCCAATTCCCGGTGTCTCTCACGGTGCTCAGGTCCTCAGACAGGAGAAGGGCAGGTTGGGCTGTATTAGGGTCCAAGGTGACTGGAGCTGGGAACAGAGGGACACCAATAAAATGTTAGTCACACTCACTGTAACTCTCACAGCCGCTTAGTGACTGGGAACATCAGCATCGACCCAGGATTAGAAATTCATCCCCAGGGAAGGGGTTAAACAGCACTCGGGATAGACCCTGCAATGAGGCTGAGGAAACCCCGTTACACAGAGAGGATGGGACAGAGAGAGAGAGAGAAAGACAGTGTGTCACAGAGAGAGAGAGGGGGAGAAAGAGAGAGGCAGTGTGCGACAGAGAGAGAGAGAGAGACGCTGTGTGTGACAGAGAGAAAGAGGGAGAGAGGGAGAAACAGTGTGTGTGACAGAGAGCGAGTGAGAGAGGATGTGTGTGACAGAGAGAGGGGAACTATGTCTGGGCTAAATACGGAGAAGGAAAGAGACGGTGAATTTGACAGAGAGATGCCGAGTGTGACAGAAACATAGATGGAAAGAGATGGTATCTCTGACAGGGAGAGAGAGAGAGAGAGGGTGAGTGTGACAGAGAGAGAGAGAGAGACAGTCAGTGTGGCAGAGAGAGACACACAGTGTATGGTTTCAGGGAGAGAGAGATGGTGTGTGTATCACAGAGAGAGAGAATGTTGTGTGTGATGTAGACAGAGAAAGTGAGTGTGATAAAGTGAGAGAGTGAGATGGCGAGAGTATCAGAGAGAGAAAGAGATGGTTTGTGTGACAGAGGGAGAGGCACAGCATTTGTGACAGACACAGAGAGAGGCAGAGAGTGTGACAGAGAGATAGAGAGAGAGATGCTGAATGATAGAATGAGCAGGACTTTTCCACTTAATGGTAAGGTTCTGGGGAGTGTTGCTGAACACAGAGACCTTGGAGTGCAGGTTCATAGCTCCTTGAAAGTAGAGTTGCAGGTAGATAGGATAGTGAAGAAGGTATTTGGTATGCTTTCCTTTATCAGAGCACTGAGTATCAGAGTTGGGAGGTCATATTGCGGCTGTTCAGGACATTGGTCAGGCCACTTTTAGAATATTATGCGCAATTCTGGTCTCACTCCTATCGGAAGGATGTTGTGAAACTTGAATGGATGCAGAAAAGGTTTACAAGGATGTTGCCAGGTTGGAGGATTTGAGCTATAGGGAGAGGCTGAATAGGCTGGGACTATTATCCCTGGAGCATCGGAGGCTGAGGGCTGACTTTATACAGGTTTATAAAATCATGAGGGGCATGGATAGGGTTAAAGAGACAAAGTCTTTTCCCTGGGGTGGGGAACCTGAGGGGCAACCTTTTCATGCAGAAGGTGATGCATGTATGGAATGAGCTGCCAGAGGAAGTGGTGGAAGCTGGTACAATTACAACATTTAAAAGGCATCTGGATGGGTCTATGGTTAGGAAGGTTTTCAAGGGATATGGGCCAAGTGCTGGCAAATGGGACTAGATTAGGTGAGGATAACTGCTCGGCATGGATGAGTTGGGCCGAAGGGTCTGTTTCTGTGCTGTACCTCTCTATGATTCTGTGAGTGAGCGAGAGAGAGAGACAGAGAGAGAGATGGTCCATTTGACAGAGAGAAAGGAAGAGAGAGACGGTGTCTGTGACAGAGTGAGAGACAGTGACTGCGATAGAGTGGGAGTGAGAAAGAGAGACAGAGAGAGAGCGCGACAGTGTGTGTCACGGAGAGAGTGAGTGTGAGAGAGAGCGAGATGGTATGTGTGATAGAGAGAGAGAGAGAGATGTATATGTGTGACAGTGAATGACAAAGCGACAGCGAGTGAGACGGTGATTGCGGTGGTGTGTATGACAAAGAGACAGACGGAGAGAGAGAGAGAGAGAGAGACTATGATTACGACAGAGGGACAGAGATACAGGGAGAGAGACACGGTGATTGTGACAGAGAGTGAGAGAGGATGAGTGTGTGACAGAGCGAGAGTCAGAGAGAGAGAGAGTAATGGTGAGTGTGACAGAGTGTCACAAAGTTGGTGTGTAAAAATAGTAAAATTGTAAATGAATTGAAAAGCAGAGTGTGGTCCCTTTCGGAGGAAAAGTGCTCTTTAAGCTTGGAGTTCAGCAGAGAAGGAGGTCTGTGTGCAGCTGTGGGAGACAGACTGTTCTAAAATGGAAACATGTTCCTGTTGGCTTTGTTCACGGGCACCTGAGGTTTGCTGCTGTTTTGACGACAAGTCGAATTTGACCAATTAATTTAAACCAAACACTCTGCCATTCAAAACCCACTGAATTTAAACCTGATGGTGTTTACAGCCTGAAACCAATCACGTTGTGAGAATTTGGTGCATCATCAGGAATATTGAAGGCAGGGTTTTTTTGAAAATTGAGAGAAGCCAAATGTCATAGAGAGACAAAGCTGACTTTGTCACAATATGATGAAGCTCTCTAACAAGGACCCATCAAATGCACCATTTCCAGCTCCAAATCCTCACAGAAGAATCATCAAAAGAAAGGTGTTTGTGATGTGAGATCAGCAGAAGGAAGATTGGAGACAGCGGAGAAGACATAGATTGTGTCATGTTGAGAGACTAAGTTTAATTTATTGCTCTTATGAATTGGATTTATATGTGGGAACTGTGTTATTGAAACATTCATTCCAGTAGAATTTAATTGAATGAAGGAATAGTGAGTAATTCTGTTAATTTGTTCATTGCTGATGTTAGATCAATACATTGTCAGTGAATATGACAGAGAGAGAGATGGTGCATGGACAGAGAGAGAGCGAGAGAGAGAAAGTGACAGTGTGTGTGTAAATAGAGAGGATGTGTGTGACATAGAGAAAGAGAGAGAGACTGTGACAGACAGAGAGAGATGGTGCATGTGACAGAGACAGAAAGAGAGAGAAACATTGTGTTTTTAACATAAAGACAGATATAGAGAGATGGCGTGTGTAACTGAAAGGGAGAGAGATGGTGTGTGTGACAGAAAGAGACGTGGTCTGTGTGACTGAGAGACATAGACAGAGGGTCACAGCAAGTGTGACATAGAGAGAGAGGTTGTGTATGACAGAGAGAGAGAGAGAGAGAGAGAGAGAGGATGTGTGTTGAAACAGGGTGAGCGAGAAGGTTTGTGTAACTGAGAGAGAGAAGGCAAGAGAGACGGTGTATCTGACAGAGACAGTGAGAAAGAGAGAGAATGAGACATTGTGTGTGAGACAGAGATAGAGAGAGAGGGTGGTGGCAAGTGTGACAGAGGGAGGTTGTGTATGACAGAGAGAAAGAGTGGGGCAGTGTGTGTGAAAGAGGGTAAAAAAGAGAAAGAGACGGTTTGTATGACAATGGGATGGACAGTGCGTATGACACAGAGAGAGAGAGAAAGAGAAACGGTGTGCGTGACAGAGGCAGAAATAGAGAGAGATGGTGTACATGACAGAGACAGAGATAGTGTGTGTGACAGAGAGATAGAGAGAGATAGTGTACATAACAGAGAGAGAGAGAAGTGGTGTGTGTGACAGAGAGTGAGAGAGAGAGAAAGAGAGAGATGGTGTGTGTTACAGAGAAACATAGACAGAGGGTCACAGCAAGTGTGACACAGAGAGAGAGGTGGTGTATGACAGAGAGAGAGAGAGGACGTGTGTTGAAAGAGGGTGAGAGAGAAGGTTTGTGTGACAGAGAGAGAGAAAGCAAGAGAGACGGTGTGTCTGACAGAAATGATGAGAGAGAGAGAGAGAGAGAAAGTGTGTGTGACACAGAGATAGAGAGAGAGAGGGCGATGGCAAGTGTGACAGAGAGAGGTTGTGTATGACAGAGAGAAAGAGAGAGAACAAGATGGTGTGCATAACAGAGACAGTGACAGTGTGTGTGACAGAGAGGAAGTGAGAGAGAGATAGTGCATGTGACAGGGAGAGAGAGAGAGAGAAAGAGATGGTGTGTGTGATAGAGAGAATTAGAGAGTCAGAGATGGCAAGTATGATGAAAAGAGACAGGTTATGTGTAACAGAGAGAGAGTGATACGGTGTGTGTGATAGAGGGTGAGAGAGTGAGGCGCTGTGTTTGTCGGAGGGTGAGAGAGTGAGGCGGTGTGTGTGACAGAGGGTGAGGCGGTGTGTGTGACAGAGGGTGAGGGAGTGAGGCGGTGTGTGACAGAGGGTGAGAGAGTGAGGTGTGTGTGACGGAAAGTGAGCGAGTGAAGCAATGAGTGTGACAGTGGGTGAGAGAGTGAGGTGGTGTGTGTAACGGGGGTGATAATGAGGCGGTGTGAGTGACAGAGGGTAAGAGAGAGAGGCAGTGTGTGAGCAACAGAGGGTGAGAGAATGTGGCGCTGTGTGTGACAGAAGGTGAGAGAGTGAGGCGGTGAGTGTGACAGAGGGTGAGAGAGTGAGGCGGTGTGTGTGACAGAGGGTGAGAGAGTGAGGCGGCGTGTGTGACAGAGGGTGAGAGAGTGAGGCACACTGTGTGACAGAGGGTGAGAGAGTGTGGCGCGGTGAGTGACAGAGGGTGAGAGAGTGAGGCAGTGTGTGTGACAGAGGGCGAGAGGGTGAGGCGGTGTGTGAGCAACAGAGGGTGAGAGAATGAGGCGGTGTGTGTGTGACAGAGGGGAGCGAGTGAGGCGGTGTGTGTGACAGAGGGTGAGAGAGTGAGGCAGTGTGTTGAAATTTGAGGGTGCATACATGAGGATCAGTGGTCGGCACAACATGGTGGGCTGAAGGGCCTGTTCTGTGCTGTACTGTTCAATGTTCTATGTTCTATGTGTGAGACAGAGGGTGAGAGAGTGAGGCAGTGTGTGAGAGAGGGTGAGAGAGTGAGGTGTGTGTGACGGAGGATAAGAGAGTGAGGTGTGTGTGATGGAGGATAAGAGAGTAAGGTGTGTGTGTGACGGAGAGTGAGCGAGTGAAGCAATGAGTGTGACAGAGGGTGAGAGTGTGCGGCTGTGTGTGAGCAACAGAGAGTGAGAGAATGAGGCGGTGTGTCTGTGACAGAGGGGAGCGAGTGAGGCAGTGTGTGTGACAGAGGGTGAGAGAGTGAGGTGGTGTGTGTGACAGAGGGTGAGAGAGTGAGGCGGTGTGACTGACAGACAGAGAGTGAGGTGGTGTGTGACAGAGGGTGAGACAGTGAGGTGATTAGTGTGACAGAGGTGAGAGAGTGAGGCGGTGGGTGTGACAGAGGGTGAGAGAGTGAGGCGGTGGGTGTGACAGAGGGTGAGAGAGTGAGACGGTGTGTGTGAGATGGAGGGTGAGAGAGTGAGGCAGTGTGTGTGACAGAGGGTGAGAGAGTGAGGTGGTGTGAGTGACAGAGCGTGAGAGAGTGAGGCAGTGTGTGTGACAGAGGGTGAGAGAGTGAGGTGGTGTGAGTGACAGAGCGTGAGAGAGTGCAGCGGTGTGTGTGACAGAGGGTGAGAGAGTGAGGTGGTGTGTGTGACAGAGGGTGAGAGAGTGAGGCGGTGTGTGAGACAGAGGGTGAGAGAGTGAGACGGTGTGTGTGACAGGGTGAGAGAGTGAGGTGGTGAGTATGACGGAGGGTGAGAGAGTGAGGTGGTGAGTGTGACGGAGGGTGAGAGAGTGTGGCGCTGTGTGTGACAGAGGGTGAGAGAGTGAGAAGGTGTGTGTGAGATGGAGGGTGAGAGAGTGAGGCGGTGATTGTGACAGAGGGTGAGAGAGTGAGGCGGTGTGTGTGACAGAGGGTGAGAGAGTGAGGCGGTGATTGTGACAGAGGGTGAGAAAGTGAGGCGGTGTGTGAGACAGGGTGATAGAGTGAGGTGGTGAGTGTGACGGAGGGTGAGAGAGTGAGGTGGTGAGTGTGACAGAAGGTGAGAGAGTGAGGTGGTGAGTGTGACGGAGGGTGAGAGAGTGAGGCAGTGTTTGTGACAGAGGGTGAGAGAGTGAGGCGGTGTGTGAGACAGAGGGTGAGAGAGTGAGACGGTGTGTATGAGATGGAGGGTGAGAGAGTGAGGCAGTGTGTGTGACAGAGGGTGAGAGAGTGAGGCGGTGTGTGTGACAGAGGGTAAGAGAGTGAAGTGGTGAGTGTGATGGAGGGTGAGAGAGTGAGGTGGTGAGTGTGACAGAGGGTGAGAGAGTGAGGCAGTGTGTGAGACAGAGGGTGAGAGAGTGAGGCGGTGTGTGTGACAGAGGGTAAGAGAGTGAAGTGGTGAGTGTGATGGAGGGTGAGAGAGTGAGGTGGTGAGTGTGACAGAGGGTGAGAGAGTGAGGCGGTGTGTGAGACAGAGGGTGAGAGAGTGAGATGGAGTGTGTGACAGAGGGTGAGAGTGAGGTGGTGTGTGTGACAGGGTGAGAGAGTGAGGCGGTGTGTGAGACAGAGGGTGAGAGAGTGAGGCGGTGTGTGAGACAGAGGGTGAGAGAGTGAGATGGAGTGTGTGACAGAGGGTGAGAGTGGGATGGAGTGTGTGACAGAGGGTGAGAGTGAGGTGGTGTGTGTGACAGGGTGAGAGAGTGAGGCGGTGTGTGACAGATGGTGAGAGAGTGAGATGGTGTGTGTGAGATGGAGGGTGAGAGAGTGAGGCAGTGTGTGTGACAGAGGGTGAGAGAGTGAGGCAGTGTGTGAGAGAGGGTGAGAGAGTGAGGTGTGTGTGACGGAGGATAAGAGAGTAAGTTGTGTGTGTGATGGAGAGTGAATGAGTGAAGCAATGAGTGTGACAGAGGGTGAGAGTGTGCGGTGGTGTGTGGGGACAGTGGGTGAGAGAGTGAGGTGGTGTGTGTAACAGGGGGTGATAGTGAGGCGGTGTGAGTGACAGAGGGTAAGAGAGAGAGGCAGTGTGTGAGCAACAGAGGGTGAGAGAATGAGGCGGTGTGTGTGTGACAGAGGGTGAGAGCGTGAGGCGGTGTGAGTGACAGACAGAGAGTGAGGCGGTGTGTGACAGAGGGTGAGACAGTGAGGTGATTAATGTGACAGAGGGTGAGAGAGTGAGGCGGTGGGTGTGACAGAGGGTGAGAGAGTGAGGTGCTGTGTGTGACAGAGGGTGAGAGAGTGAGGTAGTGTGTGTGACAGAGGGTGAGAAAGGGAGGCGCTGTGTTTGTTGGAGGGTGAGAGAGTGAGGTGGTTTGTGTGACAGGGTGAGAGTGAGGTGGTGTGAGTGACAGAGGGTGAGAGTGAGGTGGTTTGTGTGACAGAGGGCGAAAAACGAAAGAGACAGTTTATGTGACAGAGAGAGGGATAGTGTATGTGACAGAGAGAGAGAGCAGAACAAGATGGTGTGCATAACAGAGACAGTGAAGGTGTGTGTGTCAGAGAGAAAGAGAGAGAGTGGTAGTGCATGAGACAGGGAGGGAGAGAGATGGTGTGTGTGACAGAGAAAAATAAACAGAGTCAGAGATGGCAAGTATGATGAAAAGAGAGAGGTTATGTGTAACAGAGAGAGAGTGAGACAGTGTGTGTGACAGAGGCTGAAAGAGTGAGGCGGTGTGTGAGTGACAGAGGGTGAGAGAGTGAGGTGGTGTGTGTGACAGAGTGTGAGAGAGTGAGGTGGTGTGTGTGACAGTGGCTGAGAGAGTGAGGTGTTGTGTGTGACAGTATCTGAGAGAGTGAGGTGGTGTATGTGACAGAGGCTGAGAGAGTGAGGCGGTGTGTGAGTGACAGAGGTGAGAGAGTGAGGCGGTGTGTGTGAAACAGGGTGAGAGAGTGAGGCGCTGTGTGTGACAGAGGGTAAGAGAGTGAGGTGGTGTGTGTGACAGGGTGAGAGAGTGAGGTGGTGTGAGTGACAGAGCGTGAGAGAGTGAGGCGGTGTGTGTGACAGAGGTTGAGAGAGTGAGGCGGTGTGTGTGACAGAGGGTAAGAGAGTGAAGTGGTGAGTGTGACGGAGGGTGAGAGAGTGAGGTGGTGAGTGTGACAGAGGGTGAGAGAGTGAGGTGGTGAGTGTGACGGAGGGTGAGAGAGTGAGGCAGTGTGTGTGACAGAGGGTGAGAGAGTGAGGCGGTGTGTGAGACAGAGGGTGAGAGAGTGAGATGGAGTGTGTGACAGAGGGTGAGAGTGAGGTGGTGTGTGTGACAGGGTGAGAGAGTGAGGCGGTGAGTGTGACGGAGGGTGAGAGAGTGAGGCAGTGTGTGTGACAGAGGGTGAGAGAGTGAGGCGGTGTGTGAGACAGAGGGTGAGAGAGTGAGATGGAGTGTGTGACAGAGGGTGAGAGTGAGGTGGTGTGTGTGACAGGGTGAGAGAGTGAGGCGGTATGTGACAGACGGTGAGAGAGTGAGACGGTGTGTATGACAGAGGGTGAGAGAGTGAGACGGTGTGTGTGAGATGGAGGGTGAGAGAGTGAGGCAGTGTGTGTGACAGAGGGTGAGAGAGTGAGGTGGTGTGTGTGACAGAGGGTGAGAGAGTGAGGCAGTGTGTGAGAGAGAGTGAGAGAGTGATGTGTGTGTGACGGAGAATAAGAGAGTAAGGTGTGTGTGTGACGGAGAGTGAGCGAGTGAAGCAATGAGTGTGACAGATGGTGAGAGTGTGCGGCGGTGTGTGGGGACAGTGGGTGAGAGAGTGAGGTGGTGTGTGTGACAGAGGGTGAGAGAGTGAGGCGGTGTGAGTGACAGAGATTGAGGCAGTGTGTGACAGAGGGTGAGACAGTGAGGTGATTAGTGTGACAGAGGGTGAGAGAGTGAGGCGGTGGGTGTGACAGAGGGTGAGAGAGTGAGACGGGGTGTGTGAGATGGAGGGTGAGAGAGTGAGGCAGTGTGTGTGACAGAGGGCGAGAGAGTGAGGCGGTGTGAGTGACAGACAGAGAGTGAGGCGGTGTGTGACACAGGGTGAGACAGTGAGGTGATTAGTGTGACAGTGGGTGAGAGAGTGAGGCGGTGGGTGTGACAGAGGGTGAGAGAGTGAGGTGCTGTGTGTGACAGAGGATGAGAGAGTGAGGCGGTGGGTGTGACAGAGGGTGAGAGAGTGAGACGGTGTGTGTGAGATGGAGGGTGAGAGGGTGAGGCGGTGTGAGTGATAGAGGATGAGAGAATGAGGTAGTGTGTGTGACAGAGGGTTAGAGAGGGAGGCGCTGTGTTTGTCGGAGGGTGAGAGAGTGAGGCGCTGTGTGTGTAGAGGGTGAGAGAGTGAGGCGGTGAGTGTGCCAGAGGGTGAGAGAGAGAGGTGGTGAGTGTGACGGAGGGTGAGAGAGTGAGGTGGTTTGTGTGACAGAGGGCGAAAAACGAAAGAGACAGTTTATGTGACAGAGAGAGGGATAGTGTATGTGACAGAGAGAGAGAGCAGAACAAGATGGTGTGCATAACAGAGACAGTGAAGGTGTGTGTGTCAGAGAGAAAGAGAGGAAGAGTGATAGTGAATGTGACAGGGAGGGAGAGAGATGGTGTGTGTGACAGAGAAAAATAAACAGAGTCAGAGATGGCAAGTTTGATGAAAGGAGAGGTTATGTGTAACAGAGAGAGAGTGAGACAGTGTGTGTGACAGAGAGTGACAGAGTGAGCCGGTGTGAGTGACAGACAGTGAGAGAGTGAGGCGGTGTGTGTGAGACAGAGAGTGAGAGAGTGAGGCAGTATGTGTGACAGAGGCTGAAAGAGTGAGGCGGTGTGTGAGTGACAGAGGGTGAGAGAGTGAGGTGGTGTGTGTGACAGAGGCTGAGAGAGTGAGGTGGTGTGTGTGACAGAGGGTGAGAGAGTGAGGTGGTGTGTGTGACAGTGGCTGAGAGAGTGAGGTGGTGTATGTGACAGAGGCTGAGAGAGTGAGGCGGTGTGTGAGTGACAGAGGTGAGAGAGTGAGGCGGTGTGTGCGAAAGAGGGTGAGAGAGTGAGGCGGTGTGTGTGACAGAGTGCGAGAGTGAGGCATTGTGTGTGACAGAGGGTGAGAGGGTGAGGTGGTGTGTGTGACCGAGGCAGGACAGACACTGTATGTGGCAGCGAAAGAGCGAGAGAATTTGAGTGTGATCGAGACAGAAATAGAGAGAGAGAGAGTAAGAGACAGTGTTGTGACAGAGAGATAAAGGGATGGTGTGTAACGAAGAGAGAGAAAGAGAAAGAGGGAGGTGGCAACTATGACAGCGAGAGTGAAGTTTTGAATGACAGGGAGAGAGAGAGAGTGGGTCATTATGTGTGACAGAGGGTGAGAGACAGTTTCTCCATGAAGAGAGAGGGACAGTGGATGTGACAGACCGTGAGTGTGACAGCGACAAAGAGAGATTGGTGCATGTGAAAGTGTGTGACAGAAAGTGAAGGAGGGAGATAGCAAGTGTGACAGAGGGAGAGAGGGGGGTGATGTTTTTGACAGAGAGAGAAAGAGAGAGAGAGAGAGAGACGGTGTGTATGACAAAGAGAGTGAGAGGAAACATTTGACAGAGCGAGAGATAGAGAGATGTTGAGTGTGGCAGAGATAGGGAAAGGGAGACACAGGGAGGGAGATAGTGAGTGTGATAGAGAGAGAGAGACAAAGAGAGAGGGTGTCTGTGATATAGACAGAGCTTAAGGAGTGTGTCAGAGTGAGAGAGAGACAGAGACACGGCAAGTCTGACAGAGAGGGAAAGAGAGAGAGTGTATGACGGAGAGAGAGAGAGATGGTTTATGAGAGAGAGGGACAGTGAGTGTGACAGAGAGAGATAGAGTGTGTGAGACAGTGTGTGATAGCGAGAGAGAGAGAAATGGATGTGTGTGAAAGGGAGAGACAGTTAGTATGAGAGAGAGAGAGATGGCAAGTGTGATGATAGAGAGAGAGATAAATGGTGTGTCTGACAGAGGGGCAGAGTGAGAGAGAGAGAGAGAGACTGTTTGCATGATAGAGTGAGAGAGAAAGAAAGAGATGGTTTATGTGACAGAGAGCTGGAGGGGGAGAGGGATGATGTGTTTGACAGTGGGAGATGCAATGAGTGTGACAGAGTGAGAGAGAGAGAGAGAGAGAGATAGTGACTGCAACAGAGTGAGAGAGAGAGAGAGAGGAAGACAGTGAGTGTGAAACACAGAGAAAAAGATGGTATGTATCACAGAGAGAGATGGTATGTGTGATAGAGAGATGGTGAGTGTAACAGAGACGGAGAGAGAGAGAGAGACAGTGTGTATTACAGCGAGAGAGAGAGACTGACAGTGCATGTGACAGGGAGAGACAGTGCTTATCATAGAGAGAGAGAGAGACAGACAGACAGACAGACAGACAGACATGGTCAGAAGGTCACACAATACCAGGTTATTGTCCAACAGGTTTATTTTGAAACCGAAGCTTTCGGAGTGCTGCCCCTTGACGAGGTGCAGACTGAGACGGTGTGTGTGACAGAGAGAGGGACTTGCAGCCTGGCCCAGCTCTGGGAGCTGTCCACCCCAACAAGGCCTTTTATCTGGAAGCTGCAGCCACTGACATCAGTTTAAGGGAAGTCCTTCTGTTGGAAACAAACAGTCACTTGTGACCATTAGCCTCTGACCATCGCAATCCAGTCTGACTGCTGTTAGACAGAATAATCAAAGAAGGAACAGGATCTTATGCTGGAGTTTTGTGGAAGATGGATAAAGATCACCAGAATGTTGGGTCAATGATCCACAAAGGGAGGTTGAAGAAGCAATGTCCCTTCGCAATACTAGGAGTGTCCAGCAGGTGGAGCGGGTCACTGTGACTCTGTGATCAGTCAATTCTGTATTTTCATAGAAAACTGACTGAAGTGAAATCTTATCAGTTACGAAGACAATTAAACATTTATTGTGAATACACAGCTCCCTTCTACTCATAAATATGAGAGTTGTTGAAGAGCTGGTGTCAGGAAGCTCACACCCACCTGTATTAATCACCGTCAGCATCTTTTTCCACACTCTGTACTGCAGGGAGCCGATGTACTTGCCCACATTTATTAAAGGGTAAACCTTCTGTGGCTCTGGGAGAGTTTGCTTCACTCTGAAACAGGAGATAAAGGTCAGTGTTGGGTCATTCCAGGGTGGGAGAGGGATATGTTAGAAATAAAAATCAAATCGAGGATGTAAGCTTTACCTTTTCTTTGTATCCGGAAATTTCTGTGGAACAAAAACATTTTTACAGTTAGTGTTTCGAGATCATTTTATGACAAAAAGTAAAGTTCCAGACAGGATTCCCCAAAACATGAACATTTTAAGTTCAGGAAGTTATTAGGCAGTGTCTTCCTGTCCTCACTGGACTGAGTTACTCCACAATATTACAAATTACTGGATCTTACTGCACAGAACAACTCACAGAGATCCAACCCAATTGGAATATCTTCATGGATGTTAAATTGCTGGGATTAGTTTATTGGTTACAGAGTCACTTTAATGTTTACTTCCCTGTTATAATGTGTATGTGTCCTGAAGACAATTGTTTCTGGGAATCCACACCAGGATTGTCCAATAGAATTCACTGACCCTCCTGGAAAGAGGGTGAAGCTGCAATTTTGGTTTTATGTTCAGTACCAGGACTCATCAGACAGTCTCCGAATCTTTGTCTGCAGTCAGGCCACTCTGTGTAACCTGAAACCCTGAACCATACAGACTGACTTATAATGTCAGGGACACTCACTGTGAGTCACTCTGAGCTCAATGTCCAACCAGCTGAATGGCAACTCCATTGTCAGATGGACTGGGTTTCAGCTGAGCTGTTAAACTGAGGTTTACACTCTCTCCCCATTGAATAGTGTCACTATGTACTGAGGTTCTACCTGTCCGGTGTTGGGAAGGATGGGCCTGGCCTCACTGCTGTGGAATGCTCCAAGTAGTTGGACTGTTCCCCATCACTGTCCGTCATGGAGACATTTACAAAGAGAAACACCTTTCACCACAATCCATCAGGAAGTGGTCAGTACCTTGAGGGAAAAAGAGAGGCTAGATCCTGTCGTGGTTAGAGAGGGCACCTGTGAGATCCTTCATGTACGCCCGGTCGGTCTATGCCACCACATGCTGCCCTCGAAGTGCCTGCAGGGAGGAGAGACTGTCACACATCTCCTTCTGGAAAGGGCCTTTGTAAAGGAAGGCTGGAGGAAGATGCAGTGGTTTGTGTCGAGGTCCATCCAGAGCAGCTCCCTGATGCGGGACTCCGTGCTCTATGGTCTGTTCCCCGAGGGACACACCGAGACAAACAGTGACTGCGCCTGGAGGACCATCAACTCAGTGAAAGATGTTCTTTGGACCTCCCAAAACTTGTTGGTCTTCCAAACAGAGAGTTGACCTTGACCGACTGTTACAGACTGGGACATTCCAAGGCCCAGGACTACGTGCTGAGGGACACATTAAACCTTGGGGCAGCTGCCGCCCAGGCACAGTGGGGAAAGACCACTGTCTGAGGGCTTTCTATTGAAGTGAATCCGTTCAGTTATCAGTCCTTCCTGGTGCCTCAAATGGATGTAAATCTAGTCTTGGACAAGTCACAACTGCCTTTGGTTTGTTTGGTGGATAGAGTCAAGCTCCAATGTTTGTTGTTTCTCCATATGTGACTGGACAGAACCAAACTGCTTTACTGCCTGTGTATATAAAGGTAGCTTTATGAATAAAGTATATTTTTGAAATTAAAATAACAATGAACTGAGTAGATCCCAAGAGGAACACTGGGGTTCTCCCTGTGTCCTGGTCAACATTTACCCCTCAGCCCACACTGGCACCGCAGACGGTGGTGTTGCCATAGTCTTTACCAGGCCAAAGGGCTGCTCCCTCATTGGGGAGAGATGACTGGTGGTGATTACCCTGCGGGCCACCATACCTCAGACAAGGGGAGAGGTTGGGAAGGAGGGTCCTTCATGGTAACCTCAGTGATGGGAATTGAACCCTTGCTGTTGGTATCACACTGCTTCACAAACTGCCCCCTTCAGCATTTCAATACACAACAGTGAATTACCTACATTAAGTTCTCAGGGGCTCACTGAACACAGTGGAAATTACGGAAAATCATATTGATTCTGATATAAATGGTTGTCATGTGGGGACACACCCCTCCCATTGTCTGAACATTTCACTATTTAACTGCTGAGAGAAAGCTCGATCTGTCTGTGTATCTGAGCCTGTGGAGAGTTCTCTCTCCTGGACAGAACCATTCCTGTTCCAGCCAGGGACACTGTAAACATGTTACAGCCTGGCCGGTCCCTGCACTGTAGGTCCCAGAGTCTGATCAGCAGCTGGACTGGAAATGTACCCTCAGGGGAGAATGGTCTGACCATCCTGAGGGTTTCTCACTCTTTATGAAGCTGATTTTCCTCATGGTTTCAGCTCATTACAATGTTCCCCTGTAGTATTTCCCTGGAGTGGACACACTCCAGATTGTGTCATTTCCATGTTAAAGACAGTGTTTGTGCTCTTGGGTGTGAGACAGAGAAAACCCAATGTCCCAGGTCACTGGCGTGCTGTTACTCAGTGAGGTTTATACTCTACATTTTAAGGATAGAATCTGCAATTCATCAAGACAATCTCAAAGAAAAGAGGCAAAGGAAAGAAAAATAAATAGTTACTGTTAAAAATGTGATGCTGTCCTGTTCCCTCAGCTCTTGTTCAATATCCTGAACAGTGACTGAAAGGGTTGAGATTTCCTCTGTTATCTTTGCAATCCTCTCCTTCATCTCCTGACTGTGTTCCTCTTTTTCCAGTTTCAGATCTTCCAACACAATCCTCTCTTCCTCACGGAGAAACTGATGAAGATTTTCAAATTCAGTTTTAATTTGTTTCTCTGTTTTTACGCCTTGGTCCTTTGGGAAATAAGAATCAGATTGAACAAAAACAAATGAAGAGTTTTAAAATGTTGTTCAGCCTGAGCAGTCATAGAGTCATAAAGATGTACAGCACAGAAACAGACCCTTCAGTGAGACCCATCCACGCTGACCAGATATGCAAATTAATCTCATCCCGTTTGCCAGCACTTGGCCCACATCCCTCCAAACCCTTCTGATTCATCCACCCATCCCCATGTCATTTAAATGTTATTCTTGTACCAGCCTCCACCACTTCCTCTGGCAGTTCTTTCCATACATGCACCACCCTCTTCACAGGTCCCTTTAAAATCTTTCTCATCTCACCTTCAACCTATGGCCTGCAGTTTCAGCCTTCACGGCCCTAGAGAAAAGACCTGGGCTATTCATCCAATCTCTGCCCCTCATGATTTTATAAACTTCTACAAGGTCATGCCTCAGCCTCCAATGCTCCAGGGAAAACAGCCCCAGCCTATTCAGCCTCTCCCTATAACTCAGTTCCTCCAACCCTGGCAGCACCTTGTAAATCTTTTCTGAAGCCTTTCTCATTTCACAGCATCTTTCCTGCAGCAGGGAGACCAGAATTGAATTCCAGGAGTATTCCAGAAGTGATATAACTAATGTTCTGTTCAGTCGCAACATGACCTCCTAACTCCTGTACCCAATGCACTGTTCATGTCTGACTCATATCAGTAAATTATTAAAACTTTCCCAATCTGGTCAAATCCATGATGTGTAGAAACATCTTCTCTGGATCCACGTTTTCAAATCCTATTAGAATTTTTAAAAATTCAAACAGATTAGCCTCAGTCTTCTCTTTTCCAAAGAAATGACTCACAACCTGTTCAATCATTCCTAAAAGTGCTAAATTCTGATAGAACATAGAACATTCCAGCGCAATACAGACCCTTCAGCCCTCGATATTGCACCGACCTGTGGAACCAATCTGAAGCCCATCTAACCTATACTATTCCATTTTCATTCATATGTGTATCCAATGACCATTTAAATGCCCTTAAAGTTGGCGAGTCTACTACGGCTGTAGGCAGACCATTCCATGCCCCATCTATTCTCTAACAACCTCTGATGTCTGTCCGATATTTATCACCCCTCACTTTAAAGCTATGTCTCCTTGTGCTAGCCATCACCATCTGAGGAAAAAGGCTCTCACCGTCCAGCCTATCTAACCCTCTGATTATCTTACATGTCTCAATTAAGTCACCTCTCAACCTTCTTCTCTCTCATGAAAATATCCAGGTTAGTTCATGCAATATCTATTTGTTATATGGAGACTGGAATTCTGCACAGTGCAATTCTGAATGGTTACAATTCTGTACAAAATATAGAACAAAGTAAGATCATAAGTACCTGAATGTGGGACAATGTTTTCTCATAATCACTTTTGACAGTTTCACATTCCTTCTTCTTCTCCTGAATTGGCTTCAGGGAGGTTTCCAGTTCCTCCTGAACAAAACCATCAATTAATTAGCACATTTTCAGAAAAACAATCCCCAAAAATGAAACATCATCAAATTGAAATTCATATTGGCACAGACTCGGGATGACTGGGGGAATGATTAAATCAAGTCTGAGAAAAACATTCAGTCAATTAGTGGCATTTGTCTGGAATTTGCTGCCTAGTTTGATTGTGGAGATATGAGAGATGTTGTAACCTGCAAGACTATGGGTCAGGGCCTGGACGGTGGGATCAGTATGGGTGGTTGTAAATTTGTACTCAGACTGAATGGCCTCCTTCTGCCAGAACTTTCTCTGGTTTTATTGAACGAAGGCCATAAAAGTACAAATGTTGCTTCATAGAGTTCAGTGTAACAAACAGAGCCAGAGACGTTGTAAATGAAATTCACTCCGGGGAGGTGATGCATTGGGAGAGAATCCACAAGGACTGGTCAGACACTGAGAGGTGTAGAGGCACAGAGGACTTTAGAGAACGTGTCCAGAGGTCCTTGAAGGTAGCAACATAGGAAGGTAATGTTATTAATGAGATATGGGAACTTTATTTAATGGTCAGTGTATAAACGATATGAGCAGGATGCATACATTTGAATTGTAGAAATCATTAATAACACCACTGCTAGAACACTGAACCCCGTTCTGCTCACCACATTACAGGAAGGATGGGCCCACACCACAGCAGTGTGTTACCATGGAGAATTGTACACATAAGGAAAGATGAATAAATCAGGCCTATTTCCATTAGGATGGGGCAGACTGAGGAGATCGGATTGAGCTGCAGTTAATTATGAAGGGCCCTGAGAAATTGGATAGGAAGGACATACCTTCCTGAGCAGAGATTTTATTGATTGAGTCAGTGGAATTGCTGAAAGAATTAGCTGGGAACTGAGATATCTTTTCACCCAGTTTGGGTTTCAGTGCCTGAAAATGTGGGAGAGATAGAAACCCTTGTCACAGTGTGACAATGCTGTCACTTTAAGAGGTTATTTGTCCTGGTTTTTTTGAAGAGAGGTTGTAAGGCAAAGGGACTGAACTAGCTACTGCAGACCTTGTGAGGAAACAGCCTGGGGGACATTGGGTTTTTTTACCAGCCTGAATGGGTGTGGCCAGCTCTCCTCTCTCTGGGTTTGGGTTTTTTCAGTTACATTAGAAGATATTAGGGTCTCAAAAGAATCTTCAGTGAACGTCGCTTCACTGCTATTTTCTCTAAACTTCTCGAGATTTTTTTTTTCTCTTTAATCGGAGAACTACATCTGAATTTTCCTTTTTCCATGGGTGTGTTTATTGGATTTTCCGACATTGGAACAGTTAATTAGTAATATTCGCTGCACCTATTATTAAGTTATTCTAAATTCCTCTTTCTTTGGTTGTATTTTAATGAAACTGTTTAAATAAGTTGTGCTTTGCTGAACATCGAGTAGTTTGACCAGTTGCATCAGATTTATGGGCGGGATGGTGGCTCAGTAGTTAGCACTGCAGCCTCACAGGGTCCTGGGTTTGATTCCAGCCTCAGGTGACTGTCTGTGTGGAGTGTCCTCTGGGTGCTCCAGTTTCCTCCCACAATCCAAAGCTGTACAGGTTCGGTGAATTGCCCATAGTGTTCAGCGATGTGTAGGTTAGGTGCATTCGTCAACGGTAAATGTAGAGTAATAGGGTCAGGGAATGGGTCTGGGTGGGTTACTCTTTGTAGCGTCAGTGTGGACTTGTTGGGCCGAATGGCCTGTTTCTGCACTGTAGGGAGTCTTAAAAAAAACATGTTCTTCTAAAGATCTGGTACAGATAATGTGTAATTTCCTTTAAAATAAGAAAATGTTAGAGCCTGGGCTATCTTCTTAAAATATTTAAAGGGGGTCCGATCTGGTCCATGAAAACAGTCAAAACATTTTCCAAGGCTCCAGGACAGAAGCTGGAAAGTGGGATCAGGACTGGTGGCTCTTTATCTGCCAGCACAGATACAATAGGCTGAGCAGACACATTGGAGCAGGAGTAGGCCAGTCAGCCCCTCAGGCCGTGCTGTGCTATTCTAGATCAGGGCTGATCATCTCCATCAGTGCCATTTTCCTGCACTATCCCCATATCCCCTTGATGTCATCACTCTCTAGAAATCTCTGGATCTGTGTCTTGAACATATTCAGTGACTGAGCTTCCACAGGTCTCTGGGGTGAAGAATTCCAAAGATTCACCACCATCTGAATGGTCTCCCTCTGTGCTGTAAATTTCTGTGTTTCTGTGATTGTTGGTGGTGTTCCTTGTCCCTGATTCATGGGGTTTCTACTCAAGTTAGTTCCCACATGTCCCTCATGTGCCTGACACCAGGCTCCCTGCAGTAACAGCTCTGCTCAGAACTCGGTCACAGCAGGAGACTCCCAGGAGGACAGCGGGACTCCAGCCTGGGAGTAGTCACTGTCACAGCAGACTTCTCCAATGGGTTACGGAGCAGTAAAGGGAGGCAGCAGGTCCCTGTCCAAGTGAGGCAGCCAGGCTGGATAAGGCACAGATAAAGGGCCAGATGATGGTGGGAAGGGGGAAAGGCATGGGCAAGGAAGAAAACTTAAAGGATATGGTTGGAGAGAGTTGGAAGAAGCAGAGAGGAGAGTTTCACTGATGGGACATGGGGGACAAGGAAGGGTGGGAGTTACATATTCAGAGTGAGAAACTGAATTGGATGATGAGGCTGTTGGTAAGGGTGAGGGAGTGGGGGTGTTGGACAAGGGGCAGTGTCAATGTTAGGCTGGATGGATCTGAGCTTGGAGGTGGTGATGCTCAGGGAGGTCACTGAAATCGGGCACAGTGACAGGGGGAGTGAGGAACATGGCAGAGGGTGGGGAACAGAGGAAAGGATCAGATCATCAAGTGTCAAGGTTACAAACTCCTTTCACGTGGCCTCCTAAATGTTAAACGTTCTGCATTCTTGTTTTAAAACATCTCTCTGGCCTTGTCTTCCCTGTTTCTTTGGAATGTCCTTCAGCCTCACAATCCTGTTAGACATCGGCTGTCATCAAATCCTGAACATCCCTGATTTTCATCACTCCCCCATTGGTGGCTGAACCTTTAGCAGCCAGGACCACGAGCTTCTGGAAAATTCTCCCAAAATCTCTCCATTTCTCTCTCTCTCTCTCTCTCTCTCCCTCCCTCTCTCTCTCTCTCGCTCTCTCTCCCTCAGGAGGATAAACCTCTCCCTGTTTGACCAAGCTTCTGCCCATGGCCCTCATGTCACCTGATGTGGTTTGGTGTCTAAGTTCACTTCATAACATTCCCGATAAGGGCCTTTGCAAGTTTTCTGACATTAAAATACTGATTAGATATATGTTTTCATTGTTGTTCTCAAGTGAACAATTTCATCTAACTGCTAAGTAATTGAAGACTAATTACTGAAAGATGGTCAAACCTGAATCTCTGAATGTTCCCTGTTCAGGATTCCATTCTCTGTTTTCATCACCTCCTCTAATCCAATTCTGGCCTCTTGAACACCCCCATTTTAAACACTCCCCCATCGGTGTCGCCACCTTTTGCATTGCAGGCCCTGAGCTTCGAGAATGTTCTCTCTCTCTCTCTCTCTCTCTCCCCCCCTTTCTCTTTCTGTTTCAGGAAAATAAACGTTTCCTCTTTGACCAAGCCTCTGATCATTGTTCTGACATCACCTGATGTGACTCAGTGTCCAATTTGTTATAAGTGAATTCTGTCTAGGTATTCTAAATCTCCGGAGAATAGTCCCTGACACTCGGCTAACTACTCTACACTAGGGCTATGGTTCAGATCAACCGAGTTCTGCCTCCACACTCTGCCGACCGCGGACTGTCTTTAGTACTGAAGTAGCCTATGATTATGAAATTTTTAAATTATGTGGCATGATTTTATTAGTGTATAAATAAGAGCATTTTCTAGCCCCCACGAACAATCTCAGTGCAATACAGTCTACTTACTGTCCCAACGTCCTGAAACTCACTCTCAAGTTACCCATATTAATTCGCATCTGCCCTCAGAGTTTCTGTTCCCCTCTGCCTTATCGGCAGCCTATATACCTCATTTTCCTGAAGGTGAATACCACCCCTTATGTGAATTTGCAATTGTTCTAACTTATTACTACCTCATCCTTAATCTCATGAATGGTCCTCCTTTCCCTCCTTAAGTTCTAATAAAATCATATCATGAAAGAAAATAACGTTAAGCATTCATAAAATTACAATCAAAAATAGCACACTGAATCAAATGACAAACAACAAGTTTTAAACATAAAACCATTAACAAACAGATGAATGCAAGCCAGAGCACAAAGTGTTAAACTGCTTGTTAGCTGAGAAGCCTTCTGCCAGATTCTTTCTCACAGACACCATGATAAAGCTTGCAGCATTTCTTACTTGCACTTTTCCACACAGATTTTCGCAGAGAATTTCACACAAAAAGATCCATACACAAACAGAAATTCTCACATCCACAGAGACTACTTTATTTTTCACAATCAAATTTACACACAGAGATCCTATCGGGGCCGGCCCATCTCTTTCACATATACATAAATATTCAGATTTAGATATCCGCCTTATTTATCTGACTCCTTTCCCTATTCACATTCCATCCCGTAGATGCCCTCTCTTTCTCTCCGTAACTCCGGGCATTCTCGTTTGAAATGACCTAGTTTCCCACAGTGATAACATCCTGCGGGTTTCGGCCTCCATTGTCCATAGCCCTTACCCTGGACATTCCACTTCTCTTCACCACCCTTCTGCCAACTTCCTCTATCCCTTCCGCGACATCCTTGTGTCCTTCATTCATCCTCCCAGGGGACTCACAGTCCTCCCTTCTACCATTATCTTAGCCTTCCGTTTCTCCGCCACTATGTCTCTCTATACAAATACCTTCTGAACCTCCTGTAACAACTCCGACTCATTTCTACCGCTCCCGTCCTCTATCTTCTGTAACTTCTTCTGGATATCAGGCCATGCCTTTGTCACGAAGTGAACCTTTACCATCCCTCATCCTATTTCCCCATCTGGGTCTATACTCGAACATTTCCTAACCGACTCCCTTAATCTGTGTAAGAACGCACAGGGAGACTCGTCCTTTCCCTGCCTCAGGTCGAAAACCTTGGCTACATTTTGCTGTTTGGGGATGCAAGTTTGTATCCCTTGGATTATCAAATTTCGCAAGTCTGACGTATTATCCCTTCTATAATGTGGTGGTCCCAGTTAGGGTTCTGAAGGGGATATTTGTCCTCACCCCTAACCATCCCCCTCTCATGCCAAATTGTCCGGCAAGCTCAATACCGGCGCTGCTACTAGTTTTTTTTAAAATCTCAATTAACACATTCCCTATCCAGTATCCCTATATAAGTCTCCTTTCTCCCCCAGTAAATACTATGTTCAAAAATAGACATTAACTCAGCCCACATATACAGACCGGGCCTCAAAAATAAATTAATTTGTTCTGACAATCCTATCGGATTCTCAACCAGGACCGTCATTTCCTTTTAAATGTTCCGACCTCCCCACTGGTGAGGGGGTCATACACAAACCCAATCTCCTTGTCCCCTATCGGCACTTTAGTCGTTACGTTCTTCCTTTTTTTAAGAAATATTGCAATGTTCCTAGCTTCTTATATCCTCAGACACCAATTTATTAATTCATGCTTGACTAACTTTAAAGCCTGTTCCTAACTTGTAAACATATTTATATATTTACGTCTATTTATTCAGGATTTAATATTTAAAATGTAAAATGCATACAGTTCCCAATTTTGAAATCCACTGTAATCA
The DNA here is from genome assembly GCF_020745735.1 of Hemiscyllium ocellatum. Taxonomy (NCBI): domain Eukaryota; kingdom Metazoa; phylum Chordata; class Chondrichthyes; order Orectolobiformes; family Hemiscylliidae; genus Hemiscyllium; species Hemiscyllium ocellatum. The sequence goes on from NC_083435.1 coordinate 5,888,979, forward strand.
CCCAGATTTAGTACCCTAATTTAGATCCAAAATTAGTTTTCTTATGTACTCCTGACCAATCATTTCTCAATTACAATACTTTAGGTCGTAAAATAATCAGAGCTGTCTTACAATAATTTGTCAATTCAAGTTAAAAAAAATTCTAATGGCCGAATCCAAGGTCTCAGATAATAACCATGGAAGTTATCGTCTTTTTTTTCGACAGCCTACTGTTGAACTAAAACTTCAACTGTACTTCACATATTGAAAAAAAATCATGTTAAGTTTACATAAAAATCACATTTAAAACAATCCTGGAACTCAAGCTCCAGTGAATAAAACTTCCTCATTCAATCACCAACAAACAAATGTGCATTCAAACCAAATCACAAAGGGTTAAATGTTTTGCTTGCTGTTCTCGCACTCTCTCTCTCTCTCTGCCGGTCTTACTGCAAGCTGTTGGTAAAAATAAACTTCAGTTGTCCCCCTTATACGGCTTCTATGTGAAGATAATAGAGACCATCCAGAAACGGGGTTCAACACTATCAGTTTGTAACTAATCTCTTCCGCTCTCCACAATCTCTGTAGAATCTATCAGGGGGAATTTTCGGGGTTTCGTCTTCCCGTTCCTTTTTCGACCCGGAACATTGGCCACCCATGGTTGGTCTTCAGGCTAACCTGTTTGCTATACTCCGGTTACTTAGTCAACCCTTTTATCCCGGTTACCAAGTTAACCCTTAATTTCCTGGTTACCTGTCACAACCACGGAGTCGACAAGGCAGTGTACACTTCTCAATTCCGTGAAAACCCCAAATACCAGAGAAGGTTCTTACCTTGATCCGTGCACGGAGTTGTCCGACTCAAGATAACACTTCAACCTGTTACCTTATCAAAACTTCAACCTTTTACTTTATTATGAGCGCTTCCTATTCACATCGTTTGCTCAAATATCTGTGTGTGTCACAGTGTCCCGGAATCATTCAGAGCCTCCCGTGGGAGTTCTTTTTAGTATCCCGGACTCGAGCCCCCAAATTTGTTATAAGTGAATTCTGTCTAGGTATTCTAAATCTCCGGAGAATAGTCCCTGACACTCGGCTAACTACTCTACACTAGGGCTATGGTTCAGATCAACCGAGTTCTGCCTCCACACTCTGCCGACCGCGGACTGTCCTTTAACCCTTGACTTCAAGGGAGACGGTCCACAAGGTCCCGTCCTAGGAGGCGAACTCCAAGCTGACAGCACCAGCCCTCATCCCCTCTGGCTACCGCTTTTCCTGTGGCAAATCAAAATGCTGCGAGACACACAAATGAGCAACGGATGTTTATTTCAAACTTGCAAGTTTGGGCGGCTTCCAAAAAAAAGCTTCGGAAAATCACGACGGAAGATTTTACAGCACTGATATTTATACATGTAAAAACATTAATGACAATTCCATTGGTTAAAACATTTCACGCTTTTCTCTGCCAATTCTTTGATTTATATTGTTTTTAACAATTCCATTGGTCAAAACCTTTCACACTTCTCTCTGCCAACGCTTTGACTATCTGTATGGTTCTAATATTCTGAGAGCTACTATTGTATCATGGCCACCTGTTTCTTAAACATTACATTATTTTTCTCTATCCCAGGCCTTGGTTATCTGTATGTTTCTAATATTCTGAGAGCTTCTATTGTATTATTGCCAAGGTTACCTAGCTTCATAGCAGCCTAGTTTTAATTAACAGCTTATGTCAGTTTCATTCAAGGTTACAAACCGCCATGTTTTTGACATAACAGTTTCTCCCTGTTTCCAGGCTAACTTACATTCAGTCTCACAGTTCGCCCTTACTTATTAACCCTTAGTTAAACTGCAGAAATTACATCACCCATATCAAATGTAATTGTAGAACATTCCTCTGAAATACCTTATGATGTTTTATTAGATTAAAAGCATTGGATAATTGTCAGTTTTTGTTGTAAAAGGCAGCTTTGACTAAAGGAAATCTACCACCCTCCGTCGTTTATCAGAAGGAAAAAGATTTGCAAAGTAGTTTAATAATAATCATTGTGAGACACTCAAACCTGAGTCTTTGAATGTTCCCTGCAGGATTCTGTATTGTATTTTACTCAGTGTCCCCTCACCTTAAACTCTTCGGCAGCTTCTTCCACTGGCAGCACCTCGTGGTTTTGATGACTTTTTGAAGACTGGCAGATGAGACAGATGAGCTGATTATCAGTTTTACAGAATAATTTCAGTTTCTCCTTGTGTCGGCTGCATTCCTGCAGAATTTCACCACCTCCACCGTATTTTACAAATGATTCCACGATGTTGGAGAGAGTGCGGTTGGGTCTCAGGGTCCTGGAGGAAGTCTCCTTTCTACAGACAGGACAGCAGGCAGTGTCAGCTCTCTCCCAGTACTGGGTCACACAGGATCGACAGAAGCTGTGATCACAGTCGAGTAAGACAGGATCTTTATACAGATCATGGCAAACAGCACAGGAAAGGTCAGTTTCCATCGTGAAGGAGTAATCTCTGTGCTCTGTGCTCAAAGTAAAATGGTGATCAGTGTTCAGTGAAGTACTTTCAGTTTCGGTTCCTCATTCCAGCAGCAACATTATAAACAGATTCCAGAAAAAGGCAGGGCAAGGTAGGAAGATAAACAGATCACAGATAAACAAATCTTGTTCATTAATTTTTAACCAGGTGTGGGAAATAAGAAATGTAGGTTTTCTGCAGGCGAGATAGAAATGTAATTAGATTAGATTACTTACAGTGTGGAAACAGGCCCTTCGGCCCAACAGGTCCACACCGACCCGCCGAAGCGAAACCCACCCATACCCCTACATTTACCCCTTACCTAACACTACGGGCAATTTAGCACGGCCAATTCACCTGACCCACACGTCTTTGGACTGTGGGAGGAAACCGGAGCACCCGGAGGAAACCCACGCAGACACGGGGAGAACGTGCAAACTCCACACAGTCGCCTGAGTCGGAAATTGAACCCGGGTCTCAGGCGCTGTGAGGCAGCAGTGCTAACCACTGTGCCACCGTGCCACCCACTAATTGTTGTAAGTGCTAGTGGAGTGTAATTTCTGTAGATGGGGGAGGGGTGAGACATTATACAAACAGTCATGGATTTCTTGTAACATGTAGTATACTTAAGGCTAAGACTTTAATGAATATAGGGGGTCTTTTAGAGAAGTAGTTTTAAAGAAAGTAGCTTTAAGCTCGGAAATAACTATGGAGTGTTGTAGCTGACCACAAAAGAAGAAGTAAGGGCATTTTCACAATAAAGCTGACAGTAACAGAACAAGGAATGCAGACATCCAAGGACAGCCTGGTACATAGATAAGGAAAGAGAAAAACAAGTGAAGTAATTATCTTAAGGTTAGTCACAAGTAAAGGCCAAATAAGGGAATGAGATGAAATAAATGATTATGATAGGGTAAGAATAGGGAAAGGGAATGTGAGCCTGCAACACACAAACTGTATAAAAATGATTGCATAACAGACAGCTTTGTGCTTTTTGCCAGGCTAGCGGGGTGCCCGGACTTGCAAGTTTGTAATAAATTGTCCTTGTTTCCATGGCTTTGTCTCCGGCTGATTGAGAAGTGAGTTTTGTTTCTAACACAGGGAATCAGTCTGCCTCACTGGTCTGACTTTGTTTCTGGTCAGTAAAAATATCAATATGTTTTCAACTTATTCTGAAGGAGGACAAAGACAGAGCAGCTAATCTGGAGAGGAGTGCTTTAAACTGCGTTCCCACAGGAGTCTGCAAGGACCGTTCCGTCTGACAGTCTTTGGTTCACTCCACTCCCACCAACGAAGCCCCAGGTACCTTCCCCTGCAACAAGAAAAGATGCAAAACCTGCCACTACACCACCCCCTCACCTCCATCCAGGGCCCCAAACAGCCTTCCAGGTCAGTCAGAGGTTCACCTGCCTCTCTTCCAACTGAGTTAACTGTATCAAGTGTTCCCAATGTGGTCTTCTCTACATCAGGGAGACTGAACGTAAACTTAGGGAATGGTTCACCGAGCATCGCAGCTGGGCCCGCAGGGGCCAACCAGACCTCCCAGTCACCGCCCATTTCAATTCCCCTTCCCACTCCCTTTCTGACATGACCATCCTTGGCCTCTTCCATTGCCAAAACAAACCAGAGCTCCTATTGGAGGAACAACACCTTATCTATCACCTGGGCACACTCGAGCCCAGAGGATTCAACATTGAGTTCTCCAGTTTCAAATAACCTCCCTCTCCATCCCCCAACTCCATTCCCAGTCCCTCCCCCTCACTTCCACAATCTCTGCCACCAAATGAATTGATTTCACCATTGACCAACCAGGTCATACAGTCGACTGTCATCACCTATCCTCACTTCACCACCCTGTCCTCACCAACCCCTTTATCTGTAGTTCCCTCCACACCCAGCCCTAGTCTTGAAGAAGGATTACAACCGAAAAGTTAACATCTCCACCTCCTGGTGCTGCCTGGCTTGCTGTGTTCTTCCAGCCTCCTGCCTGTCTACACCAACATCTCAGCGCGCACTCCCAGGCAGCAGCTGCATACATCCCGCTACCAAAGACATTGGCATTCAACATGTGCCAGCCTGTCCACACCATCATGGCACAGCTCCCATCCACTTACAGTATGTGTCTGCACTTTAACGTTGTCCTTTGGGTCACACCGGTAACTATCATTGGAATGCTGCTGCCATGATACTATGCTCACAGAGACAGGCACCCAGCTCGTGGATTGGTCCAGGCTCCCTCAGGACTATTTCCCAGCTCTCTCAGTGCTAACTCACTCTGCACCTCCCTGGATGCTCACAGCATCCCTGCCTCACCCTGCCCTTTCAGCACTGTCCCCCCTCAGCCCCACTTTAAAGCTCCCTATCCTGCTGTCTGGCCTTACAGTCTGGTGCACACACAGAGCCAGGCAGCTTGTCAGCTGGAATTGGAGCTGCAGACTGAGAAGTTTGAGTTTGATTTATTGTTGTGACAGGGACTGCGATAGAGTGAAAAGTGTTGTTTTACATGCTGCACAGACAGACCACACCATATAAAGTGCACCAGGTTAGCAGAGCAGAGTGCAGAATACACTGTTATTACCACAGAGAAGGTGCAGAGAGATCAGAATTAACATTTGAGAAGTCCATTCAGAAGTCTGATAACAGCAGGGAAGAAATTGTCCTTGAATCTACTTGTAGATGTATTCAAATGTTTGTCCCTTCTGTCTGCTGGAAGAGGGTGGAAGAGAGTGTATCTGGGGATCAAGCGGGTCTTTGATGTTGGTTACTTTGTCAAGGCAACGTGAAGTCACAAAGAGTCAATGGATGGAAAACTGGTTTATGTGATGGCCTGGGCTGTGTTCATGACTCTCTGCAGCTTCTTGTGGTTTTGGGAATAACAGTTGCCATATCACACACTTGTATCCAGATAAGATACTTTCTATGGTACATCTGTAAAAGCTGAGAAGCCTTATTTACTCCTTGTGGACACGCTGAATTTCTTTAGCATCCGAGGAAGTAGAGATATCCCTGCCCTTTCTTCACCGCTGTGTTGATGTGTGTGGACCAGGACAGATTGTTGGTGACCATCATTCCCAAGAACTTAATGCTCTCGACCATCTCCACCTCAGTACCATTGATGCAGTCCTGAGGCGCTGATAGAATTTACCCTTCAGTCTGAAAAGCAGGGCTGAGTGAGATAGTTAATGTATTGGAGTTTCAATTTCCTATGATTCCCCTCTTTCAGAGAAGGTTCCATCAGGTTTGAAAATAGTAAGTTCTTCAAAAGAAGGGAGGCAGAAAGTGGGAAACTACAAGTCAGCCAACTGACCAGTTATTCAGGGGATATTGTTGGAAGCTGTTATTGAAAATGCTATAAGGTGGACTCAGAAAAAATCAAAGTAATCAGACCAAGGCAAAATGTGAAAGGGAAATCCTGTTTATCCATTTTGTTGGAGTTTTTTTTTAAGAGGCCTCATGCTGTAAATAAAGAGGGATGAGTGGGTACAACAGACTGAGCTTCCTCGAAGGTATTTGATAATGCATCGTGTCAACGGGTATTGCACAAAAGAGAAACTCCTGGTGTAGGGGGTTATCTCGGCATCAATAAAAGATTTACTTACCAACAGAAACCACAGAATAGACATAAATGGGCCTTTCATGTGTGTTCATTTGTGAATTCTGGAATCCCTCCAGTGTAGAAGCAGGCTTTCCAGTCCACGCTGACCTTCCAAAGAATATCCCACCCAGACCCATCCTCTGACCCTATCCCTGTAACCCTGCATTTCCCGTGGCTAACTCACCCAGCCTGAATCGCCCTTTTCAGCATGGCCAATCCACTGAGCCTGCACATCTTCGTCTGTGGGAGGAATCCAGAGCACTCAGAAGAAACCCACGCAGACACGGAAAACGTGCAAACTCCACACAGACAGTCACCCAAGGGTAGAATCAAATCCAGTTCCTGGCGCTGTGAGGCAGCACTGCTAACCATTGAGCCATGCCACTCAGAGAATGCTCTTTAGGCTGGACATTCAGGATATTCAAGGCTGAGACAGACAGATTATTAATCAGTGAGAGAATCAAGGGTCATGGGCCAAAGGCAGGAAAGTGGAGTTCAGGATTATCGGATCAGCCAACATCTCCCTAAATGCTGAGCAAACCCGACGGGCTGAATGATCTATTGCTGCTCCCACGTCTCATGGTCTTTTTGATGGTTGCCTAGAAACTTCTCTTGTTCTGGCCAGTCAGGGAGATTCACCTAATAGTTTGATGTGGGGGTGCCGGGGTTCCATAGAATCCCTGCTGTGTAGAAACAGGCCCTTCAACCCAACACCGTCCTTCCAAAGAGTATCCCAGCCAAACAAATTCCCATTACTCTACGTTTATCCCAGGCTAATGCACCTAACTTACACATCCCTGAACACTACGAGCAATTCAGCATGGCCAATTCACCTAACCTGCACATCTTTGGATTGTGTGAACATAGAAAAATACAGAGCAGTACAGGCCCTTCGGCCCTCAATGTTGCGCCGATCCAAGCCCACCTAACCTACACTAGCCCACTATCCTACATATGTCTATCCAATGCCTGTTTAAATACCCATAAAGAAGGAGAGTCCACCACTGCTACTGGCAGGGCATTCCATGAACTCACGATTCTCTGAGTAAAGAATCTACCCCTAACATCTGTCCTATACCTACCACCCCTTAACTTAAAGCTATGCCCCCTCGTAATAGCTGACTCCATACGTGGAAAAAGGTTCTCATGGTCAACCCTATCTAAACCCCTAACCATCTTGTACACCTCTATCAAGTCACCCCTAAACCTTCTTTTCTCCAATGAAAACAGCCCCAAGTGCCTCAGCCTTTCCTCATATGATCTTCCTACCATACCAGGCAACATCCTGGTAAACCTCCTCTGCACCCGTTCCAGTGCCTCCACATCCTTCCTATAGTATGGCGACCAAAACTGCACACAATACTCCAGATGCGGCCGCACCAGAGTCTTATACAACTGCAACATGACCTCAGGACTCCGGAACTCAATTCCTCTACCAATAAAAGCCAGAACAACCAGAGGAAACCTGCACAGTCACAGGAGAATGTGCGAACCCCAACCGACAGTCACCCGAGGCCGGAACCGAACCTCGGTTTCTGGCGTTGTGAGGCATCAGTGCTAACACATCCACTAATATCATTTATTGCATCCATTGCTCCTGATGCGGTCTCCTCTACATTGGGGAGACTGGATGCCTCCTAGCAGAGCGCTTTAGGGAACATCTCCAGGACACCTGCACCAATAAACCACACCGCCCTGTGGCCCAACATTTCAACTCCCCTCCCACTCTGCCGAGGACATGGAGGTCCTGAGCCTCCTACACCGCCGCTCCCTCGCCACCAGACGCCTGAAGGAAGAATGCCTCATCTTCCGCCTCGGAACACTTCAACCCCAGGGCATCAATGTGGACTTCAACAGTTTCCTCATTTCCCCTTCCCCCACCTCACCTTAGTTCCAAACTTCCAGCTCAGCACTGTCCCCATGACCTGTCCTACCTGCCTACCTTCTTTTCCACCTATCCACTCCACCCTCCTCCCTGACCTATCACCTTCATCCCCTCCCCCACTCACCTATTGTAGTCTATGCTACTTCCTCCCTACCCTACCCTCCTCTAACTTATCTCTCCACGCTTCAGGCTCTCTGCCTTTATTCCTGATGAAGGGCTTTTGCCCGAAACGTCGATTTCGCTGCTCCTCGGATGCTGCTTGAACTGCTGTGGTCTTCCAGCACCACTAATCCAAAATCTGGTTTCCAGCATCTGCAGTCATTGTTTTTACCGTCAGTGCTAACCACTGAGCCACCATGGCACTCCAAAGGTGTTGGACTGAGGTGGAGAACGTTGAAAATCACACAGAATACCAGGTTATAGTCGAACAGGTTTATTTGAAAAACAAGGTTCCAGAGCACCTCCTTATTCCGTAAGCTAGTTGGGCAGAATACCTAGGACACAGAATTTATAGTCGAAGATCAAAGTGTCATACAACTGTTGTGATGCATTGAACAAGCCGACATTACTCTGTGATCTCCAGCATCTGCAGACTGTGCTTTGACCAGCAACACATTTGCAGCTGTGATCTCCAGCATCTGCAGACCTCATTTTTTGACTCGAAGATTTTAACCTACTGCGAATCCTCTTACAAGGATGCCTTCCTTGAAGAAGCTCTCTTCCTCCCTCTACAAGGATTTCAGTGAGTCTCTCTCTCACTGCACCCCCAGGTCATCTCCTCTGCACAGAAGCTCTTCAGCCACGTTCTCAAACAGACTCGTTACCACAGCCACATCTCCTTCCTCAGCACCTGCCTAAGGAACCGACTGATCCCACACGGACTCCGAACTACATTCCAACCAACAAAATTTGGACCCAACCAGGATGAATTCAGATTTCTCCAGCTTCCTCATTTCCCCTCCCCCCACCTTGTCTCAGTCGGTTCCCTCAACTCAGCACCGCCCTCCTAACCTGCAATCCTCTTCCTGACCTCTCCGCCCCCACCCCACTCCGGCCTATCACCCTCACCTTGACCTCCTTCCACCTATCCCACCTCCATCGCCCCTCCCCCTAGTCCCTCCTCCCTACCTTTTATCTCAGCCTGCTTGGCTCTCTCTCTTATTCCTGATGAAGGGCTTATGCTCGAAACGTCGAATTCTCTATTCCTGAGATGCTGCCTAACCTGCTGTGCTTTGACCAGCAACACATTTGCAGACATTACTGTTAAGTCTTTAATCACTTAGAAGAGGGGCGCAGGTTTCCAATGATTAATATGTTTGATTAAAATAGTTTGAGACAGTGTCATCCATTTGCACAGCTTGTTACTGTTAGTTATGTCTGTGTAACAGGACCCACTGCCTTTCTGTCTGGGCCCTCCCTTTCCGGGACCGAAACCCGATCTATCCTGATCCCAAAATAAAGCCCCGCTTCATTCTTCCGATGACCTGTTCCATTTTACCTCGTTACCATCACCTCAGTATTCAGGCTGCCCTGAGACTTGGAGAATCAATCCTTGTTCTGCCCAACGTCACATTAATTGAGGAACCTCCGGCTTTTCAACTTTCCTGAAAGTGGTTCAAAATATCAGGTCTGGATCATTAAGGCAGGATCCAGTTGTGGAATCCAGTCCACACTTTCAGCACAGCCCATTTGTGCCCCTCAGGATAGTGCAGGAAGTCAATGCCCAGATCGAAAAACGAGAGAAAGTTGTAATTGAAACCCACTGGTCCCATTCGTCATGTGTTTCTCAGACTGTAATTCTAGTCAGACCAGTACATTTATTGCCAAGTGCTGCTATTTTTTCAACTGCCTCTGCCCCTTATTTGAAACTACACTTGCAGTTAGGAAACCACCACAACCCTTTCTCACAGATGTTTAAATTAGAGTCATAGAGATGGACAGCACAGAAACAGACTCTTCAGTCCAACTTATCCGTGCTGACCAGATATCCTAAATTAATCTAGTCCTATATCACAGCACTTGGCCCATATCTCTCTGTGCCCTTCCTATTCACATACCCATCCAGATGGCTTTTAAATGTTGTAACTGTACCATCCCCCACCATGTTCTCTGGCAGCTCTTACGGCCTTATCAGAGGCCGTATGTTTTGTGCTCTAATCAGAGCTTCAGAAAAGAAACTGCATTATAAATGGAGATAAATGGACTTCAGAGCCACAGAAAGACCAGGGAAATGAGAGGGGCTAAATTGTTCTTGCAGAGAGCTGTCACAAATGAGCTGAATCCCCTTGTGTACTGTAAATATTCAATGACTCAAAGATATTTTGTTTTTAAATTGATTTCATGCGTTAAGCCATCATCACGTCTGCCATTTAATCTCCCCTCTTTCAATCTATCATGCACCTTCCCTTTCATTCTTCTCCATTCTACAGTGATGTACTGGGGCTTTAAGATGTGTATTTTGACCTTTTGTTTGAAGAGTGATTTTAAGACAGAAGTGATGAGCTGTCTATTTGAATCTAATACAGTAAACAGCTTCTGAGGACTTGGCTTTTTTTGTCAAGGTTGAACAATCGAAACAGCCTGAATGGGTGGGGATCAAACTCCCCCAGAGTCAGGACTTTTAATTTTAGCTTTTCAGTAATTTTTGCTGGAGTTGTGAAGCTGGGTTCTGGCATGTCTGTCGCTGCTTCTCTCTCTCTCTCTCTCTCTCAGAATGTTGATGGTTTTCCTTCTGGATTGGAGAATTGCCGGTGAGACAATCTATTTTACTGACTTGTCCTTTGCCAAGGGTGTGTCAATGGGATATTGCTATATTGTCTACTATACGAGTACGATATTACTATGTATTCCTGATGAAGAGCTTATGCCTGAAACGTCAATTCTCCTGCTCCTTGAATGCTGCCTGACCTGCTGTGCTTTTCCAGCACGACACTCTCAACTCATAATACTATATTGGAATAGTTAATTGTTAAATAATCTGTTATTTTGTTAAGTTTTCCAAAAGAGTTAAGTTATTCCAATTTCTTCTTTCTTTTGTTGTATTTTAATGTGGTATATGAATAAAGTGTGTTTTGTTTCAAAAGTGTTAGTTTGACCAATCAAATTGCAGCCAGACCGCTACGCCTGGCATGTATCTTTAAAATAAAAAAGAAGTTAGGGTCTAGGCGATCTTCTGAATATACTTTGAGGGTGTTTGGTCTGGTCCATAGCACCCTATTTTTGTTGTCAGTGAATTCTTTTAAACCTGTTATACCTCAAATTATTTCCGGTGAAGCACTAAACATTCTGGGGAAGAGTGATTAGCAACCTAGAAGGTGACATTAATGATATTGGTTCAAATCCTACCATGACAGATGATGGAATTTAAATTTAGCTAATTAATTGAGAATATTAAAATTTATCAGCAGGAATAGAGACCATGGTGGCTATAATCAATTGTTACAAAACCACATTGGTCCTTTGGGGAGGAAAATCTGCCACCCTTACCTGGTCTGGCCTACACATGACTCCAGACACACAGTGGTGTTTGTGCATTTTTAACCACTGTCTGAATTGGTTGAGCAAGCCATTCAATTCAGGGACGATTAGAGTTGTTGGTCAGTTAATTACAGATAGCTATAGTTTGGCAACAATTGCTTGCTTTGACGGTGAAACCCACTTCCCAGTGAAAGAATGAAGGAAAACATAACATTAACAGTCTGCTGCCTTCTTTTTGTCCTGCCTGGTTTCAGATTGCAGCATTTGTAATGTATTACATTTGTCTTTCTCAGTGATTGACATCTTCCAGCCCCACTGCAATCTCCATGTCTTCAATATCAATTCCATACATGGTAGTTGTCTGTCCTTAAGGAACATTATCTGCAACTTCAGCATCATGTTTGACCCCAGGATGAGCTTCTATCTGCATGCCCTCCATGGCACTGAAAGCAGCTTTTCCCCACCAGTGGAGCAGGCCATCCAGAGATGCAGACATTTAAATTTCTCGCTGATGGGATGAGTGAGTCAGCGGCGAAATGTTCAAATTTGGATTAGCCTCCATTATGGATGATGTCACTGGTGAGTTACAGAGGTCTACAGCACCGAAAACAGGCCCTTCATCCCATTGAGGTTGTGTTTGTCAAAACAACCACCTTGTGATTCCTATTTTCCAGTCCTTGACTGTTTGCCTTTTATTCCATGGTTCAGATGTGTACATCAAAACACGTCCTAAACGTCATGAGGGTTTCTGCCTCAGGCTGTTAGTTTCAGATTCTCAACACCCTCCAGATGAAGAAGCTTTTCCCCACATCTCTGAACTTCCTGCCCCTTACCTTAAATCTATGCCCCTTGGTTATTGATCCCTCCATCAAGGGGAAAAGTTACTTCCTGTCTACCCCATCTATGTCCCTTACAATTCAATACATCTCAATCATGTCCACTCTCAATCTCCTCTGGTCCAAGGAAAGCCACCTCAATCTGTCCAAACTCTCTAACCCAGAAATCTTCCTGGAAAATCTCTTCTGCATCCTCTCCAGTGCAGTCACCTCCCCACTATAATGTGCATTTGAGAATTGCAAACAGTTCTATAGCTGGGGCCTAACCAACATTGTATACAGTCCCAGCATTACCTCCCTGCTCTTAAACTCTATACTTCAGCTAATAAAGACAAGTATCCCATATGCTTTTTTAAGTACTTATCTCCCTGTCTTGTCACCTTAAGAGACTAGTGAATGCACATTCCAAGGTCCCTCTGATTCTCAGTATTTGCCACAATCCTAATTGGTCATCATGTACTCCCTTGCCTTGTTTGCCCTGCCCAAGTACATCACCTCCCAGTTACCCAGATTGAATTCAATTTGACTCTGATCAACCCATCTCACCAGCACGCCTATGCCGTCCTGTTATCTAAGGCTATCTTCCTCACCATTTAGCACCCCACCAATTTTTGTATCATCCGCAGACTTACTCATAAATCCTCCTCCATTCAAACCTAATTGTTTTCTATAACACAAACAGCAAAGGCCCGAGCACTGTTCCCGACTGAAACCCACTGATTCCAGTCACAAACTAGCCCTTGACCATCAGCCTCTGCTTCCTGCCAATCCGCCAATTCTGGATCCAATTAGTCAACTTTCTCAAGACTTCATGGGCTTTTACCTTCGCTATCCCAGTCTCACATGAGGAATCTTATTAAAAGACTTGCTGAAGTCCAAGCAGACGACACACATGGTTACCTCTTCACAAATTCAATCAAGTTGTTCAGACATGACCACCCCTTAACAGAACCATGCTGAATGTTCTTGATTACTCCTTGCCATTCCAAATTCAGATTAATTCTGTCCCTCAGAATTTCTTCTTGTAATTATATTGATTGGCTTGGAGTTTCCTGGCATATCCCTTGCTCCTCCTTAAAATAATGGTAAGACATCGGTTGTCCTGCAGTTTTCTGACCCCTCTCCTGTGGCCAGAGAGAAGCTGAAAATTATTGCCAATGTCCCCGGTGGTTCCTCTCTTGCCTCACTTAACAGTCTGGGACACATTTTACTAGGTCTGCAGATTTATCTACTTTTAAGTCTATCAGACCACACAGAGCCTCCTCTCTGTCTGTGCTAATTTCTGTAAGAACACTGCAAGCCTTCTCCCTTTTTTTGATACCCACATTATTCCTCTCACTAGTGAACACTGACACCAAGTATTCATTTGGAACCACATGGGCATCCTCCACTCACAAATGATTGCTGTGATACTTAATGGACCCTACTCTTTACCGAGTTATCCTTTTATCCTTAATGTCTGTGTGAAACAGTTTTGTATTTGCCTTTATTTTACCTGTCACTGTCCCTTCATTTCCTCTTTTAGTTCTCTTTATTTTGAGTTCTCTTTGGTCCATTCTATAATCCTCTCAGGCTGTTGCTGTTGTTTCTCAGTTAATCCTTTCTTCAAACAAAATGCACTTTTTTAAAAATCACAAACCAATCAAATCCCCACCTCCTTGATGTACTGATTTACTTTCCCCAATCAGCAGTCCCCTGAAGCTGTCATTGTTTTTTTTTTGTAGATATTTTTATTGAAATTTAACATTTTTGCAAATTTACAAAAATAAACAAAACTCTCAAATACAAACATTGATGTACAATTAAATCATATATACAATAGTCATAATTTAACAAAGAAAAGAGAAAGAAAGAAAACAAAAAAAGAAAAAAAAGAAACGAAAAAAGAAAAAAAAACTCAACTTTCTACTAATCTAACCTATAACTAACCAGAGTGTATACCTAAGTCTCTTACATGCTCGGAATGTATAAGCATCAAATATAATAAACCCGTATTCGCGCAGGATTCCTCTCCCAAGGGGCCCCGGAGCAGCCTGGTCTGAAATCTTCACTAAATAAAAGCCCTTGTTAGGATAGCCGAAATATCTGCATTTATATAATTCAAAAAGGGCTGCCATATTTTATAAAATAATTCAGTCTTTCGGTGCACCATATTTGTGAGGAAGTCAAGGGGGATATATTCCATAATTAATCTGTGCCAATTTGAAAGTCCAGGGGGGCCCTCAGCCACCCAGTTCACCAAAATATTTTTCCTTGCACAGAAAGAGAGAATAGAAAATAGTCTCTTCCCATGCATATCCAGAGATGAAAGGTTCGAAAAGCCCAAAAGGAGAGATACAGGGTCCACCCTAATTTCCATTCCTAAAATTTCTGTCAGGGTATTTGCCACTTTAGTCCAGTATCTGCGGATTTTCTGACAAGTCCACAGACAATGTGCAAGAGTACCCACCTCTATTTTGCATTTGGGACACATTGGAGATGCTCCTGCCTTAAATTTTGCCAGTCGAGCCGGAGCTATATGGGCCCTATGAAGTATCTTTAGTTGGATAGCCTGAGTTCTGTTACAGATAGCAATTCTTCTAGCATTTTCCCAAATGTCATTCCACATATCCTCAGAGATTTCTAGCCCCAAGTCCTGCTCCCATGTTTTAAGCAGGTCATCCATGTCTCCTGAGACTCCATCATGTAGCAAATGGTATATAGTACTAACGGGGGATGCCCCCGCTGGTCGTAAGACATTACGTTCTCTGTCTGATTTATAAAGACTATCTATTAATGTAGTCTTCCTCTGTATATAATCTCGAACTTGGAAGTATCGAAAGAGATCCCCATTAGGTATTCCGAATTTCAGACGCAGCTGCTCAAAGGATATCAGGATCCCATCTTTAAATAGGTCCCCTAAGCATGAGATGCCCCTGGATCTCCAGAGTTTAAAGGTGGCATCTGTAATCCCCGGTTGGAATCCCCATGCCCCTACTATTGGTGCATGGGGGGATGTTTTATGTGAGTTACCCTCATTTTGCCGCATTATATTCCAGGCCTTAATTGTGTTTAATATTATGGGATTTTTACAGTGGTCTGTAATGATTTTCCTCTTATCTGAAAATAAAAGGTTAATAAGTGGGTATTTTACTTGGGAGGCTTCGATATCCAGCCAAATTGATTGTGGATCAGATGAAACCCAATCAGCTATGTAACTTAGTAGGGAGCTTAACTGATATTTCCTAAAGTCTGGGAAGTCCAGTCCTCCCCTTGCCTGTGGAAGCTGTAGCTTCTTCAGCTTAATAAGGGGCCGTCTATGGTTCCAAACAAAGGAGCCCAACCAGCCATATAATTTACGTAGGGCTAGCCTTGGCAGCATCAGCGGGAGCATTCTCATAGGATATAAGAGACGGGGCAGAACATTCATTTTAATTAATGCTATTCTCCCTAGCCAGGAAGTCGGAAGGTCTCTCCATCGCTGGAGGTCCTGCCTTATCCTTTCCATTAATTGTACAAAATTAGCCCTATACAGCTGATCAAATACTGGCGTGATAAAAATACCTAAATATAAGAAGCCCTCCAGGGACCAACGGAAGGGAAAAGGGGATCCGTCCATTAAGTGGGGTATCATAGCCAGACCACCCATTGGCATGGCTTCCGATTTTGAAAAATTAATTTTATAGCCTGAGAATGCACTAAATGTATTAATAACTTGAATTAGACGAGGCACTGACATTAAAGGATTACTGAGGAATAAGAGAACGTCATCTGCATAGAGGGTAATTTTGTGTTTACCTGTACCAATCCTCGGGGCCGTTATATTAGGATCAGTCCGGATGGCTTCTGCTAATGGTTCGATTATCAGTGTAAACAACAATGGTGAGAGAGGACATCCTTGACGGCAGCCCCTACCCACACTGAAGCCATCCGATCTTAACCCATTAGTAATAACAGCTGCTTTGGGGTCATTATACAATGTTGAAACCCATTTGGTAAACACCTGTCCAACGCCAAACCTTTCCAATGTGTAAAATAAATATGACCATTCAACCCTATCAAATGCCTTTTCCGCATCCAATGAAATTACTACTCCTGGTATCTTTCCCTGATGACAGGCTTGGATCATATTCAAGACCCTTCTGATATTATTGGATGATCTGCGGCCCTTAATAAATCCCGTCTAGTCCTCCTTTATAATATATGGCAGTACCCTTTCTAGTCTTAGTGCTAACATTTTTGAGAGAATTTTAAAGTCTACATTTAGTAAGGATATTGGTCTGTAAGATGCACAATCTTCTGGGTCTTTTCCTTTTTTGAGGATAAGAGAAATATTTGCTTCTTTCAGCGTGGGCGGGAGACAGACCTGACTATGCGCAAAATTATACATATCCATAAGTGGGTCAACCAATATTCCTGTAAATTCTTTATAGAATTCAGCTTGAAAACCATCCGGGCCCGGTGCTTTTCCGCTCTGAAGTTGCCTAATTGCCTCAAGTATTTCTTGGATTGTTAAAGGGGTATTTAGGGCCGACACCTGTTCCGGAGTCAGGCCCGGGAAGGTCAAATTTTTAAAAAATGACTGCATCCTCCTAATCCTATCTTCACAATCCTGCGATCTATATAGTTCAGAATAAAATTCTTTAAAGGTCGCATTGATCTTTTTATGATCATGAGTCAGGGTACCTGTACTTTCCTTGATGGTCGGAATAGTTTGAGGGGCTTTCTTTTTCTTTGCAAGAAATGCTAAGTATCTACCCGGTTTGTCGCCATATTCATATAATCTTTGTTTCGCAAATAATATTTCCCTTTTAGCCGTTTGAGTAAGCGCGGTGTTTAAAGCTGTCCTAAGAGCTGTAATCCTCTGCAATTTTGTGATAGAAGGTCTATCAGCGTATGCTGTTTCGGCTGCTTTTAGGCGAGCTTCGAGCAGACGCTGTTGCTCTCCCTTCATTTTCCTCTGGGTCGCTGAATAGGAGATGATCAAACCTCGTGCATAAGCTTTGATGGTCTCCCACATCATTGACGGATTGCTAGCCGTACCAGTATTAATTTCTAAAAAAGTTTTAAGTTCTTGGGAGAAGTACTTTAAAAATTTGCTATCTTTTATCAGGAAGGGGTCCATACGCCAATGCCGAGCAGATGTCCCATTGTTCTTTACCTTAGTTTCCATGTATACAGCGGCATGGTCAGAGATTGCTATAGTACCTATTTTACAGGTTGCTATAGAGTTTAGAAAAATCGATGGGGCAAAAAACATATCAATTCTTGTGTGACATTTATGTGGATTAGAGTAGAAAGAAAAATCTCTACCCTGTGGATGGAGACATCTCCATACATCTACCAATCCTAATTCTTTATTCAGGTCCGCCAGTTGTCTAGATCTGGGAGATACTCCAGCGGCACTCTTGGGAATCCTGTCTATTTCCGGATCCATAATACAATTAAAGTCTCCCCCTATAATTGTATGACGGGCACCAAAGGCCATCAGTTTTGAAAAAGCTTCCGTTATGAATTTAAAGGGGTGTGCCGGGGGGCAGTATACATTTAAGATCCCATATTCCTCTCCATTTATGAGGGCTTTAATCAAAATATATCGTCCAGATTCGTCTTTTATCTGATTTAGAATTTTCAAAGGGAAGTTCTTCCGGACAAGGAAAACGACTCCCCTGCTTTTTGAATTAAAAGAGGAAAAAAAGGCCTGATCAAATCCGCCCTGTCGTAATTTTAAGTGTTCTTTATCCGACAGGTGTGTCTCCTGTAGGAGAGCTATATCAACTCTCTCCTTCTTAAGATTTGATAATATTTTCTTCCTTTTAACTGGCGAATTACTCCCCCTGACATTCCAGGTGCACCACTTAACCGACTGTTCAGCCATAATCATCTGGACAGATCCGAGACCCCTTGGGAGGGGAAACCCTATCTAGAACATCCCGAGCATGGAGCATACAAGATTAACAAAAGTAAAGACTCTCTGATACACTCAAAACAATATAACAAAAAACTCTTTCTAAGTATAAAAAATATAAAACATTCCGAATTGGAGATTTTCTCCCTTGTTCCCAGGGAGCGTCACTTCCTCTCCCACAGTCCATCTTACCCTCTTCCAACCAGTGCCCCACCCTTGACCCAGGTGTTCCTCAATAAAATGAGGAGAATTCAAATATAATATAAAGCTAGAGTTAACAGTGAACACCCCACCCCCGCCCACACCCACATCTAAATATATTTGGGAATATTAATACCATATATAACTATAAGATTACAATCTCAACATGTAATACTTAAATATAATACCACAAAATAACAGGGGAAAGAAAAACAACCCCGCTCCTAAAAACAGAAGTAAAATAGAATAAGGTAACCACCTCTCCCCATCAACATTAACCAAACGCACCAACATATATATATATACATACACAGATAGGGGGAAAGATAAGAAAAGATGAAGGGATGTAAACCAAAATAATGGGAAAGGCAGACCAGCGTCCACAATCTCTTACAGTTTATTTAAGAGAGTCCAAGAATTCCTTAGCCTTCTCCGGTGATCCGAAGTTATATATGGATCCTTCGTGGCTAAGGCGTAGCGTCGCTGGATATCGTAAGGAGTACTGGATATTTAAGTCCCTTAAACGCTTCTTCGCCTCATCGAATGCCTTCCTCTTTCGGACCAAAGCTGGGGAGAAGTCCTGGAACAGCATGATCCTGGATCCTTTGTGGGTCATAGCTTGGGGATCTTTTCCCAGATTTCTTGAGGCTTCCAGGAGCATCTGCCTCTCCCTATAGCTCTGCAGCTGGAACAGGACCGGGCGTGGGCGCTGGGTTGAGCCGGGCCCACGTACTGTGACCCGGTAGGCCCATTCCACCCTTACCTGGCCTGATCCATTATGCAGATTTAAAAGTTGTGGCAGCCAATGCTCTAAGAATGCTGTCAGCTGACCTCCCTCTTCCTGCTCGGGCAGGCCCACCAACCGAATATTTTTTCTACGACATCGATTTTCGAGGTCATCAATGTGGTTTTCTAGGTTCTGGACTCAATTCTCGAGAAAACGGATGTGATCGGCTGTTGATTTTATCCCAGTCTCTGAGGCTGCGGCCTTCGACTCCACCTCTCTGACTCGGCACTCCAATTCCTGAATGTCTCTGCCCTGCTTCTGCAGCTCGGCTGATAGTGCTTCTCTGCTCTGCCGAGACTCATCGATAAAAGCATCAATCTTCGCCTCCCACCTGGCAAACATTCCTCAAAGCTCATCTTCATTGGTAAATCTCCTGAAGTAGCTGAAGACACCTTTGTTGCAGCTGAAGAGGGAGAGGGTGGGGGAGGGGTCCCTGCTTTCTTAGAGCCGCCTGTTCCCTTCCCTTTACTCATTTTCCAGCTAGTATTAGACTATTTAAATGTACTAATAGGTAACTATTTAAGGTTAACAACTATTATAAATGGTTTAGTGAGTGTGGTGGGGGTGGATAGCCCACTTTTCCCAAGTTTTGGGTAGAGCACTGTGGACTCAGTCTTGCTGGGTCGCCGCCATCTTGGATCCCCCAGCTGTCATTGTTAAACCTTCTCTTCTCTCTCAAATCTAGTGAGTTGCTTGTTTGCCTCAGTTTGAATTTTCTGACTTTTGTCCCTCCAGTGTCTTCTGGCCCTTTCTGATATCAGTTTTTTTAATGTTTTTTTTACACAATCATAGGAAAACATGCTCAGATCAGACAGAGCTAGCATCCCTCAGGGCAATTAATGAACCAGTCTGGTTTTTCCACAATCCATTTACATTATTCACTACTCCCTCCCTTTCTGGACTGTGTCTTACAATGTTGCTGTGGCAATCAGAGACAGGAACTTAAAAGAGTGTTTGACTTTCCAGTGGGGACCATTTCACTTGGTGCTCAGTGGAGCCAGAGCAATCCTTTGAAATGGCCAACATATGGGAGAAGCTAAAAAGTGAACAACGGAAGGAGCTGTGCAGTGTCCACAAGGAGAAGGTGAAGCTATTTTGTAAAACTGACAATCAGCCCATGTGTGTTGTTTGTCAAAGTTCAAAAAGCCACCAAAGCCATGAGCTGCTGCCTCTGGAAGAAGCGACTGAAGAATTTAAGGTGAGGAGATATCTCATCAAATAGAGAAACAGAATGTAATTGTCATTGACTTGGATTGAGTGTCTCTCAGCGCTAAAGGCAGTCCTGATAATGCATTTATATTTCTTTAGTTATTCTGTCACTCCATGGGCTGTCACTTGTATCATTGCTACAAGGAGCAAGGCCAGGGATGTTGATGAGTTAGACCGATGTCAGTCAATTAGCCCTCCAAATGCAAAGCCAAATCTCTTTTTACAGTATGTTTCAGATTAGAAGTCAGCACATACCTTTTACCAAAGCTTCTCAATCAGTTCAAACTTTCACGCAATCAAATGCAATAACAGTGACCAGGAAACTGAACAGGTTCAATCCTCTGGCCATTTTCTGAGTTAATAAGCAAACACCTTTGAAGTTTAACAAGGGAAAAGTGAGGCCATTGCAATCTGTATGAATGCACCATGGCCCAAATGAAAAAGACGTAACAAAACTCTTCCCATTTTAAAGAGGTGCAAGCTTCAAAACTCTAATCATTAAAAAAAAGGAAATTTACCAATTAATTAATAAAGTTGCCACGTCTGAAACTGAACACCATCAGATGAAGCAAAGAATAGTGCAAGGATGTAAAAGGTGCAATGGTGTAAATAGTGCAAGGATGTACAAATGAAAGGGAAGGAAGTCAGACTGATTGTGAGGGGTGACGTATGTGGAGAGATTGAATCGATTAGGACTGTACTGATTGGAGTTTAGAAGGAGCTTTTAAATGAATTCTAAAATTCGAAAAGGATGACGCAAAGTAAATGCAGGAAGGATGTTCCCGATGACAGGGGAACCCAGAACCAGGGTCACCGTTTAAGGATATGGGATAAGCCATTTAGGACTGAGATAAGGAGAAATTTCTTTTGCCAGAGAGTGGTGAACCACAGAAATTTTGAATATTTTGGTCAAAATTTTGAATACTTTCAAGAAGAACTCAGATATAGTTCATAGAGGTAAAGGTGTAGGAGAAAGTGGGAAATTATCAGCTGTGATTGAATAACTGAACATACTCACAGCTGAAGGGCCAGTTTCTGTTCCTATGTCTTATGGTCTTACTGGATAAATAGCCTTCTATAAAACATTTAAAAAGAGATAACAGATAGAAGTAATGTTAAATGACTGAAGTAAAAAAAAACAGAGGAAAGAGACAACAGAAGAAATAGAAAAAGAAACAGCTGAGAATGCTTCCTGAAGGTGTGCAATTGTGAAATAGTGATAAAGGGGAAAAACAGGTACAGTGGAGAGGTGCAGAGATAGGAAGATGTATCTGTTAGTCCAATGCTTAAACAGCATTCCTGAGCTTAGAGATATGGGAAATTGCAACGGATGAGAAGGTGAGAAACCCTTCAAGGGTGAGTGAGTCAAACTGGATTCAATCAGTGATAAAACTAGATATCCTCTGACCCTAGGAAGGAATCTTCAGCACCTCTTATCGAGAGATGAATACAATCTGCAACACATTTTCACCGAGGTACAGGAACTGAAGGAAGCCAATGAGATGGGAAGGCTGGGTGGAATGAACTTGCTGGAAGAAACTAAGGGATTAAATCAATCGTCACAATTCCACAAGCAGTACTTTGATGAATTTGTTAATAAAACAATCTCATCAGCCTATGGCTATTGCTGTAACTTTAGAAATATTCAGGATATGAAAATAAATCAGATTTTAAAGACAGACATTTTTGGCTCATCTCCCCCAATTGCTGGGTCCATGTTCAGATGACTGAGAGAAAAAATACAACTTGATTCACTCAAGTAAAACAAAGAACTGCAGATGCTAGAGATCAGAAGCAAACAAAAGCTGAAATTGTTGGAGAATCTCAACAGGTCCGGCAGCATCTGTGGAGAGAGAAAGAGTTAATGTTTCGAATCCAGTGTAGTATTACTGAAACCTTAATTCTGTTTCACTCTCCGCAGATGCTGCTGGACCTGCTGACTTTTTATTCTTATTTCAGATTTCCAGCATCTGCAGTATTTTGTTTTTATTTAGGTTCCACCATTCATTAGACTTGTTCTGGAATGGAAGGACTGTCCTTTGAAGACAGTTTGGGAAAACTGGGCCTAAGTTCTCTCGAGTTTTGAAGAATGAGAAGTGATCTCATCGATATTTACAAACTACTGAAAGAGATAGGAGGCTAAGATGACTCCCCTGTTGGGACAGCACAGAACCGGGGATCAGCTAACAATAAGGGGGATGCCACTTCAATCCAACATAAGGAGAAGTTTTATTTTTACTCAGAGGGTTGTGAGCCTTTGGAATTCTCTCCCGCAGGGGGCCGTGGAAGCTCAGTCTTTGAGTGTGTTTAAAGTTGATATATTTCTGATTACTTGTGGTGGACAGGGTTATGGAATGGTGTGGTCAAAGGCATTGAAATGTTCAATTAGCCATGATTGTCTTAAAGGATGGGCTGAATGGCCTCTTCTGTTCTTACTTTCCTGAAAAGGTTTGGCTGGTCTCTCTAGTGCTTCAAGTCAATTTTAATGCAAATATGAAGTTGTTTTAATTTTGTTTATGTAATCACACCTTTGAAATGGAAAGGAAATTAGGCGCGCTCCACTTAAGGAAAGGACGAGGCCATTCAGCCCATCAAACATGTTATGTATTTGATGAGATCGTGGCCGACCTGGATCTCATCTCCACATATCAGACTTGATTCCTTCATATCTTTGCCCGAGAGAAAACTCAGTTTTGAAATTTTCATTGTCTGCAACCTACCGCCTTAACAATCTTTCCATGGGATGGTATCCAGACTTACTCTGCTCTCTATGTGAAACACAGCTTCCTTCCTAAACAGTCTCACCCTCATTTTTAAGGTTAGGCCCTCTTCTCCAGATGTCAGAAACGAGCATTTCTCTCCATCTACCCTCTCTAAACCATGATCAACTTAAAGATTTCAGTTGGATCACAGCTTAATCTTCCATTGAAATGAAAGCTAAGAATTATTTTTACTGAATGGTGTTTGATCTTTGGGTGTTTGTGTAACGTATTTTGACCAGGAGGAACTTCGAAGCTTACTGAAGCCGGTCCAGGACAAGAAGAAAGAATGTGATGCTGTAAGAAACGACTATAAGAGGACGTTAAGCCACATTCAGGTACTTTGTTTTATGATTTGCCTCACTTTTTGTTTGTCTTTGAAAAGTTGTATGCAGCTCAATCTGCAATGTGAGCCCCTTTTGATGGAATGATCACTTTGTCTCTGTCAACCAGGCATAATCCAGTAACACAGCTAATGTTCTGGGGAACTGGGTTCAAGTCCTATCATGGCAGACAGCGGAATTTGTGTTCAATAATAACCTGGAAATAAAAGTCCAATAATGACTGTGAATCCATCGTCAATTGTTGGTTCACTAATGCCCTTTAAAGAAGGAAACTGCCATCCTTACCCAGTCTGGCCGACATGTGACTCCAGACCCACAGCAATGTGGTTGCCTCTTAACTATCCTCTCGTATGGGCTATACATGCTGATGGAACCAGCAATGGCCTCATTCTGAGAATGAATTAAAAAAAATAGATTTCACATCCAACAGGAATATTTTTCTCTCTTGTGTTCTTATAAAAAGAATTGCATTACCTTTTTCGCAACTGCTAATTTTCTTCTCAAATTCATCTTTGTTCCCAAAGGATCAAGGTGTAAAGACAGAGAAACAGATTAAAGCTGAATTTGAAAAACTTCACCGGTTTCTCCGTGAGGAAGAGAGGATTGTGTTGAAAGATCTGAAACTAGAGAAAGAGGAAAAATGTCGGGAGATGAAGGAAAGGATTGAGGAGATTACAAAAGAAATCTCATCCCTTTCAGTCACTGTTCAGGATATTGAACAAGAGCTGAGGGAACAGGACAGCATTAAGTTCTTAACGGTAAACTGTTTATTTGTCTTTGTACTTTCTTTGACACTATCCTTGAGACTGTGCAGGCTGTGCCACCAAAGCCAAGGAGACTGTTTCCTATTTTACTGCCCAAAATCAAATTCAGTCAGGTCCATGCTAGGGTTCAGAACTGAATGTCACAGACCTGAAATGTTAACATTGCATTAAATGACTTACTGAGTATCTCCAGCAGCTTTCTACAGTGCATTGCTTACATTGTTGTGTACGCAATTTGGATGCTGAATCAATGGGACAATTTCAACATTCACAGTTTGGTCAGTGAAGCTAATATACAAGAGGATTGTGCTGAAGTATTGGGCAATATTAATGATCTTTGGTAGGAAGAATAAGATGGGAAAATATTCCTCAGAATGTAGGGCCAAAACTTTCGTGTTAGAGGTGGGAAGTCAGAGCCAATGTGCACAGGATATCAAGGGAATTATGGGATAGTGTGAGATGATGGAATTGAGAAAAAACATCATTTATCTAATTCAATCGTGGAGCCAGTTTGATGGGCCAAATGGTCTACTCCTGCTCCTTTTTTCACGTGGTTTTATCTGAAGGGATATATGTGTAGTACTTAAATGTGACTTAACAAAGGCTCCACAGAGACCACAGGGGTTTAGTAGAACTTCTCTACTTCACAACTTTACTTCCTTAAGTTAAAAATCACACAACATCAAGTTATAGTCCAACAGGTTTAATTGGAAGCACGCTAGCTTTCGGAGTGACGCTCCTTCATCAGGTGATAGTCTGACCTGATGACGGAGCGACGCTCCGAAAGCTAGTGTGCTTCCAATTAAACCTGTTGGACTATAACCTGGTGTTGTGTGATTTTTAACTTTGTCCACCCCAGTCCAACACCGGCATCTCCAAATCATGATTACTCCTTAAGTTTGCCTTCTTATCATCTCATTAACTTGGGTTCCTTGACTACATTTAGAATCTTCAGGCTGGGATTTCCCATTGGAGCCTTCTCAGATCATCATCTCTGGAATGTTCCCATACCAATGTGTTAATTGTCAGAGGGATGAATAAACGTGACGGTTAAATGCATATTGATTGGGCAATGTGTGATGCAAAGGTGCTGAAGGATGGCCCTTTAGCATCACCCACTGTGAATAGAATGCTTTGGTGTTTTATATATTTTCCCTCCTGTTTCCTTAGTTACCAATAACATCTGTGAAGCTCTGTGTTCCATCTTGAACAATGTAGTTGATATTTACCTGCTCTCATCTCTGCTCTACTCAACAGCCTTGGCTTTTCTCTCTGTGCTGTTGGATTGACCCTTTCTCTATGTCCTCCCTTACTCCAACTATTTCATTGATAAAGAGCATCTACAGGCAACGCAGAAGGCACAGAAATGAATGATGAGAATGATACCAGAAAGGAGAGGGGATACTGATCAGGAAAGATTTAACAGACTGGGTCAGCTCAGAAAGAAAAGACTGGGCACAATTTGATAGAGGCCTTCAAGATCTTTACGGATTTCATTGGGTAGATGGAGAAAAGATGTTGCCGTTTGTGAAAAAGACCAGCATTTTGGTTGATAAATATAATGACAAATAAACCTCGTGACAATTCAAGGAGAATCTTGCTTTGTCAGTGAGCAAACAGAATGTGAAATTTTCCACATGTGCAGTAACTAAGATGAAGATTACAGATACATTCAGAGGGGAAGCTAGATTAGCAGATGAGGGAGACGCAGGACTGGGCAATGTACTACTGATGTTAGGTCAGGAAGGGTGAGAGAAGATTCCCATGGAGCAGTCCTTTCAATATTGCTGGATCAAAATCCTGAAAATCCCTCCGTAACGATGTTGTAAGTCTACGTATACCATATGGACTGCAATGGTTCATGATGTGGAGCAGCTGGTGTTGGACTGGGGTGGACAAAGTTAAAAATTACTTAACACCGGGTTATAGTTCAACAGGTTTATTTGGAAGCACCAGCCAGTGCTTCCAAATAAATCTGCTGGACTACAACCTGGTGTTGTGTGATTTTTAACTTTGTAATGATTCAAGAATACAGGTCACCACTACTTTCTCAAGCGGAAACAAAGGAGGGGCAATAAATGCTCACCCAGCCAGCGACACCCACATCCCACGAGTGAATAAAGATGAAAAAAGCAGAGACATCTGAATGGCTGAGGTGGGCTGAATGGCCTACTTGTTTGCTAGAATTATTCTGTTGCTATTAGCAATCTGGTTAGAATGCAGCTCTGTGACTTCTGTCATGCAGTAGGATTGAGGAACTTGTATTATTTTCACAATGCAGTGAGGATGGGGCCAGACCTGTTCTTGCAGTTTACCCAGAACTGCTTAGGACAGACAGCACACAAACAGGTAACCTGCAGCACAGGCCTCCTCTGGTATTTATGCTGCAATTAAACAGCTCTCTTTTTTCTCATTTTCCTATTTCCTCCAGCTCTATTCCCTTTACACCTGCGCTCATTTTGTTTACTTTGAAAATCGATTCACCTCAACAACTTGCTGGGCCAGGAAGTTCCCGATTCCTGCCACAAACCACTTTGGGAATTCCCAATTGGATTTCTTGGTGACTCCCTCATAATGATGACCTTTGTCCTCTCTTCATCCAGACATGCAGCCTCTGAGTGGACAGATTTTTTTTTAAAAGTTGCACTTTTTAATCTAATTCTTTGAGAGTTTTGGTCAGCTCTCAGTTGACTCTTGCCCTCGGGGCCTTGTCCTATTTATCTTTCAGTAGGACTTTTGCAGTGTTAAGAACCATCCTGCTTCTGAAGTGGCAGATTTGTGACACAGTCAGTTCTATCCTTGGGTTGAAGGGACAACTTTTGGCCAAGTTCAAGATATGCCAGTCTTTTTGGAAGGTTTCTCCCCTTGAAGTCGAGCCGATGTCTCACCAAATTTTCCCAAACTCTTCTCATTGATTACTTCCCCCTGCTCCTGTGGTGCCTCTCATGTCTGATTTCCAGCCAACTTCACCGAACACCATTCCTGAAACTACTGGCCAATCAGCGGCTACCTGGAAGGCATCGGCATCACTTGTGCCCATGCCATCTTTAAAAGATCAAGCTCCGCCCATTTGGAGCTGCCCTGAACACTGAGCTGGAATGGTCCCGGGGATGGAAGGAAGGGGGAGAGCAGGGCCTACTCGGTGAACAGGGACCTGGAGTTCCTGCTACACAGCCTGTTACACACGTGGGATATCTCCTGCCGCCCAGAGCAGCGGGGAAGGCTGCCATACCAGACCATGGCCAGCCTGCTCCGAGGTTGCCACATGGGTCAGTGCAGTCTCAGCTGTCTGGAGGATCGCCAGCATTGTAGGAAAATGCTCAGTAACCTTCGTCACTCTGCCACCACTCTGCCCATGTAATTATGGTACCTCGCACTCACTCTGTCTCTGCTACTGCACCTACTTCCCACCAAGGCTCATGCCCCACCCCTCTCAGTATTGCCTACAACATCTTCCATACTCACCCTGCAGTGCCCAAAGTCACAAGTTACATGACATCAGGTCGTAGTCCAAATAAACCTGTTGCACTATAACCCGGTGTCGTGTGACTTCTGAATTGTCCACCCTCTTCCAACCCAACCCCCAGTGCAACTAAGTCTGCACGTCGTCTATGCTGTGTACTCACTCACTTGGAACACCTCCCTTCCTGCAGCAACATACCTGTATTATCCACTTTCATCTCTTGTCATACCTGCCTCTGTCTTATTCGAGGAGGTAAAACAGCCCATAGTGGGGGACAAAGAGTAAAGACGGTAAGTGGGCTACTCATCGTTCAGCTCCTCGCCCATTATGAGGAGAGGATTCTGACTGTGACCATCCCTGGGTAGGGCCCAGTCTGGTATTGGAGACTTGACATCCTGCGATGGGATCACCTGACCAAACGCGATTGTCCCTTGATCTGGCTGAGACCTGCTGGAAACTATGAAAAGCTTCTGGGATTTATGTCGGTGATACATGGCACTGCAAGACAGCAGTAATATGAATGTGAGATCTCTGGCTGAGGGGCTGATGCACCAAGGGACAAGGTGAGGCAATACAAGGGAGGGATGTTGTGAGGCTCCAGGTAAGTGCAGAGTGACTGAGAATTGTGACAGTGAGCAAAAAGCCTGGAAACGGAGCCTGGTGCCGTTCATGAGCGGTATGTGTATTCCTGAACACACAGTGTACTTGTTGCAGCATTACAATGAGAGTTACCAGTGCACCCTGGGGTATAGCATTGAAATGCTGAACCGTCCTGGAAGTGGATCGGAGATGTGCCACGAGGGTTCTTAGAAGCAGGCATATGTCGTATGCCAACGTCCGTGGATGTGGGGTATGTGTGGCCAATGCCTATGAAGCTTGCCATGAGATGTTGGTGTCTCTTATCCAACATGGAGGTCATTCAGAGTAAACGGTGGGCTGAAACTAGGAGCAAGTGAGGACTGCAGATGCTGGAGATGACAGTCAAGACTGTGGTGTTGGAAAAGCACAGCAGATCAGGCAGCATCCGAGGAGCAGAGGAATCGATATTTCGGGCATTTGCCCTTCATTCCTGATGTAGGGCCCGAAACCTCGATTCTCCTGCTCCTCGGATGCTCCTTGACCTGCTGTACTTTTCCAGCTCCACTCTCTTGACGGTGAGATGAATTTGCCGAGTGTTTGCCCGGGTTTCCTTGCTGTGTGTTCCTGACCTTGATCTTGTTTGGTGTGTTTGGTAGGATGGGGGGGGCTGAATATTAATGAGGACAGTTGTGCCATGAGCAAAAGTGGTTAACAAGCATTAAACCCGTCCCCCCCCCCCCCCACAGTCAATTACCTCCTCACTGCTGCCTGGGCAAAGCAATAACATGCTGTACCATTGCTGCCAACATCGGTATGGACCTCCCTGGAATTATCGGTCCATGCCCACATCGTTCATGCCACTGTAAGATTGCCCCCTCTGTCTTTAAGCTGCAGATTCTGGAGTCAATCCCAAAGCAGCACTGTCGAAGGAGGATTCATGATGCAGTCCACTAAGTTATTGATCCGTCTGCAAATTCTTCCCATCATCCCCAAAAGGAAACAAAGTGTGTATATGGAACCCAAGCAAATTAACTAAAATGTACTCTTTTATGGAACCCATTCTGTTATACCTGTATAATAAAATGTCTTTGTACCATGATTATTAACTGCTATTCTTGTTCCACAGAAAATTCTGGAATCAAAGGAAAGGTATAATATTACACCTTTGTTTTAAGTTTTTTTTTCTCATGATTCCTTCCTCACCCTGGAATGACCCAACACTGACCTTTACCTCCTGTTTCAGAGTGAAGCAAACTCTCCCAGAGCCACAGAAGGTTTACCCTTTAATAAATGTGGGCAAGTACATCGGCTCCCTGCAGTACAGAGTGTGGAAAAAGATGCTGACAGTGATTAATACAGGTGGGTGTGAGCTTCCTGACACCAGCTCTTCAACAACTCTCATATTTATGAGTAGAAGGGAGTTGTCTCTTTATAATAAATATTTAATTCTCTTTGTAATGAATGCGATTTCATTTCAGTCAGTTCTCTGAGAAAATCCAGAATTGATGGATAGTTCCTTTTGCCATTTCTTTTCCTGAATAATGAGCCAGGACCAGAATTTCCAATGCAGTTATTTTTGGAATAGACGTGGGATCTGCTGAACTTCCACCTATCCCATGGATGTATCCCTGATATCTCCCCCCCACCCCACCCCAAATCCTGAAGTCTTGGAATTGGGAATCAGAGCCGAATCTATTTCCCACCTGAATTGGGATTCAACTTCAAGTGAGAGTGGATGGGTCCAAAAAAAAAGGGGCAGGATGGAGGTATATTTGCAAACTGAACCTTCCTGCTGCTTTTACAGGAGGCTGGTTTTCTGAAAGTTCACAATCAAACAGTGACTAACTACATTTGGGAATCAAACCTTTAGTAATATAAGAGACCAGGGACATTGGAAGTAACGAAGGACAGTTATTTTCTAAAGCAATGAGTTAATTGTTGGACAATAAACCTATTAAATGATAAGTAGGTTAAGTTTATTGTTGCTGGATTGACCCATGATTTACCTTCTGCTGTGGGTGCTGAACTAAGTTAAACAAGTGATAAATAACTTATGATGATCAACTATATTCAGGTGCATTAATATCCTGCTTTCCTGTGTGAAAGATATCAACCCAGAAGTGACTGAATGTCACAGTAATGTTAGCCCACATGCATTTATATGATATGTATGTCACAGAACCTTTAAATTTGACCAAATCCATGCTTCATCAAAGAGAAACACATTCAATGAAATCAAATTGTTTTTGATTTTGAAGTTTCTGTTGAAACTGAAACAATCCTCTGACATGCTAATCTTTTCCCCCCTTACCTTCCTGCTAACGATGTCTGGATTAATGTTGTCTCCTGTTATCTGAAGAGGTAGGTTGGTTTCCACACTTACTGAACTTTAAATCCATAGATGTGCACTTAATTTACAGTGTGGCTGTAATTATTCAGTGACTGGAAGGCACTACAATGCATTTTTGAACTTCCTTGTGGGATGTGGGCATTGTTGGCGTGGCCAATATTTCATGCCCATTCCTAGTTGCCAATCAACCAAGAATGTAGTGCCAATCAATATTGTCCTGGATGCATCAAGCTGTTTGAGTATTGTTGGAGCTGCCTCATTCAGGCAAGTGGGAAGTATTCCATTACAGGAGAAAGTGAGGACTGCAGATGCTGGAGATCAGAGCTGAAAATGTGTTGCTGGAAAAGCGCAGCAGGTCAGGCAGCATCCAAGGAACAGGAGAGTCGACGTTTCGGGCATGAGCCCTTCTTCAGGAATGAGGAAAGTGTCTTTCCTCATTCCTGAAGAAGGGCTCATGCCCGAAACGTCGATTTTCCTGCTCCTTAGATGCTGACTGACCTGCTGCGCTTTTCCAGCAACACATTTTCAGCAGTATTCCATTACACTCCTACCTTGTGCCATTTAGATGGTGGACAGACTTTAAGAAGTCAGGAAGAAAGTGACTTACTACAGAATTCCTAACCTGCTCTTGAGGTCACTGTGTTTATATGGCTGACCCAATTTTGTTTTTGGTCAATGGATCTTTATTGCAGAGGATTCAATGATGATAATGTCATTGAGCATTCAGGGACTTAATCTGCTTCAGGATTCCTAACCTTTGCCCTCCCCTGTGGCCACTGTCTTGATATGGCTGGTCCAGGTGAACCCTAAGAATGTTGATAGGTGAGGGATTCAGTGATGGTAATGCCATGGAATGTAAAGGGACAGTGGTTTGATTGCCTGTTATTGAGATGGTTGTTGTATGGCATTTGTATGGCATGAATGCTCGTTGCTCCTTTTCAGCCCAAGCCTGGTGATTGCATTTGACTGTAGATTGTTTCAGTATCTGAAGAGTTGGGAATGGTGCTGAACATTGTGCAATCATCGCTGAACATCCCCACATTTGACATGATGATGGAACGAAGATCATTGGCTTAAGATATTAATATTCAGCCATAACCAAAAAATCAAACTGACGTGGTGTTGAAATCTGCACAAATATCTGTTCATCAATGATGCATTTCACTCAATGTAATGATTATGTATTTGGTCACTGAAATATGAAAAGTGTTTCTATAATAGTCAGAGCACTTTCCTCACCCCATGTTGTTCTCGATCACAATGCACTGTGATATACAAACCC
The DNA here is from genome assembly GCF_020745735.1 of Hemiscyllium ocellatum. Classification (NCBI taxonomy): domain Eukaryota; kingdom Metazoa; phylum Chordata; class Chondrichthyes; order Orectolobiformes; family Hemiscylliidae; genus Hemiscyllium; species Hemiscyllium ocellatum. The sequence goes on from NC_083435.1 coordinate 5,920,892, forward strand.
CCCAGAAATGACGGGGAACATTCAGGAAGTCACACTTGCTGAGTATTTCCCCTACTTTTAGCTCAGATTTTGAACTTACTGAGCTGGAGATCTATGCTCCTGCAATGTATTGCCAAAAATATTTTGGGCTAAGGAGCCTAAGTGATGAGAACCAATCCTAAACGCTGTGTAAGTATGGAAATATCATCCTGATTACATTTCATACACAGATGTAGAATGTATTCTAATGCCAGTAAAAACGTCTTTTGAAATCAGTCAGCCAAGTATATTAGGAAAAGAGTGTTACTAAGCAACAGAGAGACACACACAAACACACCCAGACTCACACACAGGTACACACACCACACACAGACACATACATACACAGTAACACACCCAGACTCTCACACACACACACACCCACCCAGACTCACACACAGATACACACACACCACACACAGACATACACACACACACACCCAGACCTACACACACACACACACACACACCCAGGAACACAGACACCTAGACATACACACACTGACACACACAGACACAGATGCTGCCACACAACCACCCAGGCATACACAAACACACTGACATACACAGACACAGACACACACACACAAACACACACACCCAGATTCACATTCACACCCTGACATACACACTCAGACACACACACATTGACATTTATGCACTCACACAAAATCACACACGCCCAGACTCACATTCACATCCACACACACACACACACACACAGCACATGCTGTCTCTCTAAAACACTGTCTCTTTCACACATGCTGCATACTTACCAGCATACTGTGTCTCTAGTTTACACACACAGTCTCTCATACATGCACACTCTCATTACCCATTCCTTCGTACACACACTGTGTCTCCCAGAATCAGGGAATCCTGGTACGGAAGCACACAAGTTAATCAGGGGATCCTTCTCCCCCACTTCTCCAACCTCAGTGCAGAGTGTGCCCATGAGGTAAAACCTTTTCCCAGATGGAGCGTCCCATTTCCTCCTGCTCTTTCTCAAATGCTTCTCCAGGAATGAATTTCTAATCCTGATTCATTGCTAATTTTCCCAATTGCTGTGAGAGTTACAGCTACATAAGAATCCTACTCATTGTCTACAGTTCAGCCTTCAACACGAGTATTCCCACAAAACTGATTAACAAACTTAGTGATCTCGGACTAAGCCCCACTCTCTGCAACTGGATCTTCAGTTTCCTGACCCACAGGCCACTGGGGACAATATTTCATCCTCACTAACACTCAATGCCCCCCAGAGGTGCGTACTCACTCCCCTAATGTACTCACTGTCTCCCCATAACTGCGTCGCCAAATACCAGACTCATGCCATTTCCAAGTTTGCTGATGACACCACCACAGTTGGTCGAATCTCAGATAGTGATGAAACAGACCACAGACGGGAGGTGGAAGACCTGTCTGTATGAGGAAACTGTATTTGTGATCCCTCCAATAGACAGGAGAGTGAAGAGGAGTAATGGCGAGAGATGGAAGGGATTGTGAGGGGGAAAGAGAGGGAGAGGGATGGGGAAAGAGAGGAAGGGTGCAGTGAGGGGGAGAGAGAGGGGCAGTGAGAGGTGGGACTGTGAGGGGTAGAGGGAGAGGTCAGTGAGGGAGGGGACAGTGAGGAGTAGAGGCAGGGAACAGATGGGGAGATGGATTAGTCACTTTGGGAATGGGGAGAGGGCACTGTTTGAGTTTAAGGAGGGAGTGGTGATGGTGTGAATGGGAGGGAATGGGTATGGTGTGAATGAATGACTGATGATTTATTGTCACTGATACTGTCCAATGAACAACCTGATAAATACAGGGAAAGTATCAACAGACACCACAATCCAGTGCCACCTGGATACTTCCAAAATTGAAAAGATAATGTTGAAAGAATGTCCATCTTCGCTTCCCCGTCTCCAATATTTCACCGCATCTGCCAGCGTTGGCAGAAAGAAGACGATAAAAAGAAAGAAGGTAAAAAGGGTCAGGAACGAAGGGAGGAAGCTGCCGCCTGGAGGGTACAGGCCCAGGAGCCCAAACACTGCCTACCTTGCTGGTGTCATCATCCTGGATTTCGGGGGGCTACTGGGTTTGGGAGGGAGATGTGATGGTGTGAATGGGAGAAGGTGGTGATGGTGTGAGTGGGGACTGCTGGGCCTGGGGAGGGAGTGGTGATGGTGTGAATGGGGACTGCTGGGATTAGGGAGGGAGTGGTGATGGTGTGAATGGGGACTGCTGGGTTTGGGGAGGGAGTGGTGATGGTATGAATGGGAGAAGATGGTGATGGTGTGAAAGGGAGTTCCCAGACAGAGATGTTGGCCAGGGAACACTGGGCTGTGTTGAATTGGCAGGCTCAGGGTCTGAACGTTGGTGTTCTGCAGTCACCCAGGCTGTGTTTCATCTCCCCAGCATTGAGGGGAGCCACACTGTGAGCAGGAAATTCCTCCAACAGTCTCATCCCAGGTGATTCATAATCGATGTAATATTGCCACCATCTGGCAGTGAGCGGTACTGCGGGGAACAGAGGGCGCGGAGATTGCTGAATAGTGATGTTATATGTGGTACAGCACCGCCACCGGCTGGTGAGAATCGGTACTGCGGCCAAATATCATTGAATGACAGAACACAAAGATCTGCGATGCCGGAAATCTGAAACAAAAACAGAAATTGCTGGAGAAACTCAGTGGGTTTGGCACGATCAGTGGAGAGAGAAACAGAGATCAGGATGGTGGCGGACCCCGGAGACCATCTGCTCCGTCCCCTTTGCCTTGTTTCCTTCCTTCTCAGCTTTTGTTTTCTTTAATCTACTTCCATAGAACAGGACAGCACAGGAACAGGCCCTTCGGCCCACCGTGTCTGTGCTGACCAGGATGCCATTCTAAACTAATCCCATCTTCCTGCACATGGTCTCCCTGTATTCCCTGCTGTCGGTGGGTTTGTAAAAAAAATGTCAGTGTCAAGTCGGTCGTCATTAATGGAGATGGAGAGGTCCAGGAAGGGGAGGGAGGTGTCAGAGATGGTCCAGGTAAATTTAAGGTCAGGGTGGAATGTGTTGGTGAAGTTAATGAATTGCTCAACCTCCTAAGGGGAGCACGAGGTGGCGCCAATGCAGTCATCAATGTAGCAGAGGAAGAGGTGGGGAGTGTGCAGGTGTAATTAAGGAAGATCGACTGTTCTCTGTAGCCCATAAAGAGACAGGCATAGCTGGGCCCCATTATCTCCATTAACGATGACTGACTTGACACTGACATTTTTTACAAACCCACCGACTCCCACAGTTACCTGGATTACACCTCTTCCCACCCTACCTCTTGCAAAAATGCCATTCCGTATTCCCAATTCCTCCGTCTCCGCTGTATCTGCTCCCAGGAGGACCAGTTCCACCACAGAACACACCAGAGGGCCTTCTTCTTTAGAGACCGCAATTTCCCTTCCCACGTGGTTAAAGATGTTCTCCAACACATCTCATCCACATCACACCTCCGCCCTCAGACTCCACCCCTCCAACCGTAACAAGGATAGAACACCTCTGGTGCTCACCTTCCACCCTACCAATCTTTGCATAAACCAAATCATCCACCGACATTTCCGCCACCTCCAAAAAGACCCCACCACCAGGGATATATTTCCCTCCCCATCCTTTTCTGCCTTGCGCAAAGACCGTTCCCTCCGTGATTAACTGGTCAGGTCCACGCCCCCCTACATCCCACCCTCCCATCCTGGCACCTTTCCCTGCCATCGCAGGAAATACAAAACCTGCGCCCACACCTCCTCCCTCACCTCCATCCAAGGCCCTAAAGGAGCCTTCCACATCCATCAACGTTTTACCTGCGCATCCACTAATATCATTTATTGCATCCGTTGCTCCCGATACGGTCTCCTCTACATTGGGGAGACTGGGCACCTCCTAGCAGAACGCTTTAGGGAACATCTCCGGGACACCCGCACCAATCAACCACATCGCCCTGTGGCCCAACATTTCAACTCCACCTCCCACTCTGCCGAGGACTTGGAGGTCCTGGGCCTCCTTCACCGCCGCTCCCTCACCACCAGACGCCTGGAGGAAGAATGCCTCATCTTCTGCCTTGGAACACTTCAACCCTAGGGCATCAATGTGGACTCCAACAGTTTCCTCACTTCCCTTTCCCCCATCTCACCCTAGTTCCAAACTTCCAGCTCAGCACTGTCCCCATGACTTGTCCTAACTTCCTATCTTCTTTTCCACCTATCCACTCCACCCTCATCACCTTCATCCCCTCCCCCACTCACCTATTGTACTCCATGCTACGTTCTCCCCACCCCCATCCTCCTCTAGCTTACCTCTCCACACTTCAGGCTCACTGCCTTTATTCCTGATGAAGGGCTTCGATTTTGCTGCTCATCGGATGCTGCCTGAACTGCTGTGCTCTTCCAGCACCACTAATCCAAAATCTGGTTTAGTGCAGTCATTGTTTTTACCCAGATATGTAGAACTTGACATGTTTTCTCATGATGTGACCAAGAGGCAGCGTGTGGCTGTGAAATAGGAAGGAGCTAAGGACAAATCTTTGGCAGATTCCCGAGGGAACAGTGTAGGAATGGGAAGAGAATCCACTGCAGGTGAATCTCTGGCTCTGACTGGGTGGGTAAGAATGGAACCAGGTGAGAGGAGCTCATTGCAGCTGGTAGTGAAATGATTGACTGTGTTCCTGAATATAATCTGAGGTCAAGGCCCTTAAACCAGACACACCTCCACAGTGTCAGTAACATCAATGTAAACTTTATTTGTGACACACTTGAAACATACTCAGCAACATGTCACAGCAGGAAGCGGACATTGTACAGCACTCCCTCCCTGAGACAGTCTGACCCAACAGGGTACAGTGATCACAATGACTGTCTCCGTCCTGGGGGCTACACCAACCCCAAGGTTTCTTCTCTGGGGGACTCACTGTCATCTCCTCCAGATTAGAGAAGATCGCTGAGAGTCTCGCACTCCTCAGGGATACGATCGCCTACGTGCAGGACAGAGGGTTGGACGCCTGCCTGATCAGCCTGGACCAGGAGAAAGCCTTTGACAGGATATCACACAGGTATATGAGAGATGTTCTCTCCAAAATGGGCTTCGGGGAGGGAATCTGCAATTGGATCAGACTGCTCTACACCAACGTCGTCAGTGCAGTCTCAATCAATGGGTGGGAATCAGATAGCTTCCCAGTCAGGTCTGGAGTCAGGCAGGGCTGCCCTCTCGCTCCTGCCTTGTTTGTGTGCTGCATAGAGCCATTTGCCGAGTCCATCAGGAAGGAAGCGGACCTGAGAGGGGTGACTATTCCTGGCAGCGGGGGCCTGCAGGTTAGGGCCTCCCTGTACATGGATGACGTCGCCGTTTTCTGCTCGGATCCGCTGTCCGTGCGCAGACTCATGTGCATTTGTGACCAGTTCGAATGGGCCTCAGGGGCCAAGGTAAACCAAGGCAAGAGCGAGGCCATGCTCTTCGGGAACTGGGCCGACCAATCCTCGATCCCCTTCACCGTCAGGACCGACCACCTGAAGGTGCTGGGTATTTGGTTCGGGGGGGCTGGGGTGTGCGCCAAGTATTTGGAGGAGCCTATCAGTAAAGTGAGGCAGAAACTGGGCAGATGGAAGCTGCGGTCGCTCTCCATCGCGGGAAAAAACCTGGTCATCAGGTGTGAGGCACTGTCATCGCTAATATACGTGGCACAGGTCTGGCCTATTCCCAGAACCTGTGCCGCTGCAGTCACCCGGGCCATCTTCCAGTTGATATGGAGTTCAAAGATGGACCGGGCCTGAAGGGACTCGCTATACAAAGATCAGGGCAACAGGGGAAAAAATACACCCAATGCCACCCTCAACCTGATGGCCACCTTTGTGTGTGGCTGCATCAAGCTGTGCGTGGATCCCCGGTACGCAAACACCAAGTGTCACTACGTACTGAGGTTCTACATGTCCCCAGTGTTGCGAAGGATGGGCCTGGCCTCGCTGCCGCGGAACGCTCCGAGTAGTTGGACAGTTCCGTATCACCTGTCCTTCGTGGAGAAATCTTTGAAGAAAAACACCTTTGATCACAAGTCCATCAGGAAGTGGTCGACATGTAGTGTCCTTGAGACCCTTCGGGAAAAGGAGAGGGCGGATCCTGTTAAGTGGTTCCCTGAGCAAACTGTCAAAGCCATTTGGCAGAATGCCTCATCGCCAGAACTTTCCAACAAGCACCAAGACATGGCTTGGCTGGTGGTGAGAAGGGCTCTGCCTGTGAGATCCTTTATGCACGCCCGGACTCTCAGCCGCACCGCACGCTGCCCTCGAAGCGGCTGCGGGGGGAGAGAAACTGTCACACACCTCCTTCTGGAATGTGCCTATGCAGAGGAAGTCTGGAGAGGAATGCAGTGGGGTTTGTCGAGACGCGGCGCTCCGTGCTCTACGGCCTGTTCCCCGGGACGCACACCGAGACGAACATCAACTGCGCCTGGAGGGTCATCAACTCGGTGAAGGACGCTCTCTGGGTGGTCCGAAACCTGTTGATCTTCCAGCTGAAGGAGTTGACCCCGACTGAGTGTTGCAGACTGGAACATTCCAAGGTCCAGGACTACGTGTTGAGGGACGCGCTGAAGCTTGGGGCAGCTGCCGCCAAGGCGCGGTGGGGAAAGGCCACCGTGTAACATCTGCCTGTCTAAAAAAGATCAGGGGGCCTATGCAGTCATTTGGGCTCTGCTGACGCCTCAGCTCAATATATGGGCATATGAGTGAGAAATGCACAGACCTGTATATAATAATAATTCTGAGCTGTGTATGTAAATGTTGACCTAATGTACAGTGTATCAAATTATTTTATGATTGTTTTACGAATAAAGTATATTTTTAAAATTAAAAAAAAATCTTCTCCAGATTAGAGTTTAGATTTCAGAGTCACTTGGTGAAGGATACAACTGGAACCAGTAGTTCCACAATTTTATAACAATTTATTTGCAAAATTACACACACACACACACACACACACTTCCTGACCCAAACGTTCCAGTTTCAGTTTGGGTCTATTTAAACCCTTTGTGAAGAACCCAAAAACAATGAATCCTTGATTTAAAAAGGACAGGACTGACCCACTGTGACCAAAAGAAAGAGGACTTTAAAGGAAATTTAAATCTCAGTAAAAAGGCATTTCCAGGATTAATGACAGTCCAGTGCCCCCTGTGCCCACCAGCCACTGAAGGCCTGAAGTGTACCCGTGGACACCATGTGCCTGATCTCCAGGGACACCCGGGCACTGACCCAGCTGAGGAAGAGGGTCAGACAGTCAGGACAAACACCCACCTTGACTGCCCACTGCCTGCACCCTGTTGAGGGTCACTTTGGCCAGGCCCATGAGGAGGTCTCCCGATCTGCCTGGTCCCCTCTGCACCCAGTGGTCAAAGGTCAGGAACATGGGGCTAAAGTGGATCCAGAAATGGAGCAGCAGCCCCTTCACATCATGGAAGAGGAGGAGCAAACCAGGAAAGCCCCTCTGCTCCAAGAATGTGGGCCTCCCCTCACCCAGTGACCCAGTGTATGGGATCTTCCCATTCCTCCACCCAGTGACCCAGTGTGTGGGGTCTTCCCCTCCCCCCACCCAGTGACCCAGTGTGTGGGATCTTCCCCCTCCCCCCACCCAGTGACCCAGTGTGTGGGACCTTCCCATTCCCCCACCCAGTACCCCAGTGTTTGGGATCTTCCCATTCCCCCCCAGTGACCCAGTGTGTTGGATCTTCCCATTCCCCCGCACCCCCAGTGACCCCGTGTTTGGGATCTTCCCCCTCCCCCCACCCAGTGACCCCGTGTTTGGGATCTTCCCCCTCCCCCACCCAGTAACCCAATGTGTGGGATCTTCCCATTCCCCCACCCAGTGACCCAGGGTGTGGGATCTTCCTCCTCCCCCACCCAGTGACCCAGGGTGTGGGATCTTCCCCCTCCCCCGACCCAGTGACCCCGTGTTTGGGATCTTCCCCCTCCCCCACCCAGTGACCCAGTGTGTGGGATCTTCCCCCTCCCCCCACCCAGTGACCCCGTGTTTGGGATCTTCCCCCTCCCCCACCCAGTGACCCAGGGTGTGGGATCTTCCTCCTCACCCACCCAGTGACCCAGTGTATGGGATCTTCCCCTCCCCCCCACGGAGAGGCTCTTTATTTGGATGAAGCGATGAATCCCTCATCCTCCTGGATTGTTACTCTCCGGGGACAGATTTTCAGAGGTTCTGTGTTTTTATCCCCATCAATGAGATACGGACTGAAGAAAGGATAGAGTTTCTCAGTGAATGTCCCAGTGAAAGTGTAGATATGGCTCTTGTTCTCTGAGTTATAAAAGGACATCTTCCCTCCCTCATAATCCAGACAGACTCGGACCTTCCTCGGACTCACACTCAGCTTTAAGCATTTCCATGGTTTCTCACCAGCCCAGTATTTATTCCCCTCTCTCAGCGCCAATGCCCAGTATCCATTACCTGGATTCAGGTTGATTTGCCCCTTCCTGTGGATGGACTCCTTGGCCACACCCACATCCCACTTAGTCTTCTTCCCCACTTCCACCTCCCAGGAATGTTTCCCTGATGTGAATCCCTCTGATCCCAGGACACAGACACAGTAACCAAATCTCTCCGGATTGTCGGGAAGCTGCTGCCGATTCCCGGTGTGTCTCACGGTGCTCAGGTCCTCAGACAGGAGAAGGGCAGGATGGGCTGTATTAGGGTCCAAGGTGACTGGAGCTGGGAACAGAGGGACACCAATAAAATGTTAGTCACACTCACTGTAACTCTCACAGCCACTTAGTGACTGGGAACATCAGCAACGATCCAGGATTAGAAATTCATCCCCAGGGAAGGGGTTAAACAGCACTCGGGATAGACCCTGCAATGAGGCTGAGGAAACCCCGTTACAGAGAGAGGGTGGGACCGAGAGAGAGAGAGAAAGACAGTGTGTCACAGAGAGAGAGAGAGGGGGAGAGAAAGGGAGAGGCAGTGTGTGACAGAGAGAGAGAGAGAGACGGTGAGTGTGACACAGAGAGAGAGAGAGACACAGTCAGTGTGGCAGAGAGAGACACACAGTGTATGGTTTCAGGGAGAGAGAGATGGTGTGTGTATCACAGAGAGAGAGAATGTTGTGTGTGATGTAGACAGAGACAGTGAGTGTGATAGAGAGTGAGATGGCGAGAGTATCAGAGAGAGAAAGAGATGGTTTGTGTGACAGAGGGAGAGGCAGAGTGTTTGTGACAGACACACAGAGAGGCAGAGAGTGTGACAGAGAGAGAGAGAGAGAGATGGTGAGTGATAGAATGAGCAGGACTTTTCCACTTAATGGTAAGGTTCTGGGGAGTGTTGCTGAACACAGAGACCTTGGAGTGCAGGTTCATAGCTCCTTGAAAGTAGAGTTGCAGGTAGATAGGATAGTGAAGAAGGTATTTGGTATGCTTTCCTTTATCAGAGCACTGAGTATCAGAGTTGGGAGGTCATATTGCGGCTGTTCAGGACATTGGTTAGACCACTTTTAGAATATTATGTACAATTCTGGTCTCACTCCTATCGGAAGGATGTTGTGAAACTTGAATGGATGCAGAAAAGGTTTACAAGGATGTTGCCAGGTTGGAGGATTTGAGCTATAGGGAGAGGCTGAGTAGGCTGGGGCTATTATCCCTGGAGCATCGGAGGCTGAGGGGTGACTTTATACAGGTTTATTAAATCATGAGGGGCATGGATAGGGTTAAAGAGACAAAGTCTTTTCCCTGGGGTGGGGAACCTGAGGGGCAACCTTTTCATGCAGAAGGTGATGCATGTATGGAATGAGCTGCCAGAGGAAGTGGTGGAGGCTGGTACAATTACAACATTGAAAAGGCATATGGATGGGTTTATGGTTAGGAAGGTTTTCAAGGGATATGGGCCAAGTGCTGGCAAATGGGACTAGATTAGGTGAGGATAACTGCTCGGCATGGATGAGTTGGGCCGAAGGGTCTGTTTCTGTGCTGTACCTCTCTATGATTCTGTGAGTGAGCGAGAGAGAGAGAGAGAGAGAGAGACAGAGAGAGAGAGATGGTCCATTTGACAGAGAGAAAGGAAGAGAGAGACGGTGTCTGTGACAGAGTGAGAGACAGTGACTGCGATAGAGTGGGAGTGAGAAAGAGAGACAGAGACAGAGCGAGAGAGTGTGTGTCACAGAGAGAGTGAGTGTGAGAGAGAGAGAGAGATGTATGTGTGATAGAGAGAGAGAGAGAGAGAGAGATGTATACGTGTGACAGAGATAGACAGTGAATGACGAAGTGACAGCGAGTGAGACAGTGATTGCGAGAAAAAGACGTGGTGTGTATGACAAAGAGACAGACGGAGAGAGAGACAGAGAGAGACAGAGAGAGACAGAGAGAGACAGAGAGAGAGAGAATGATTGCGACAGAGGGACAGAGATACAGGGAGAGAGAGTGAGAGAGGATGAGTGTGTGACAGAGCGAGAGTCACAGAGAGAGGGAGAGTAATGGTGAGTGTGACAGAGTGTCACAAAGTTGGTGTGTAAAAATAGTAAAATTGTAAATGAATTGAAAAGCAGAGTGTGGTCCCTTTCGGAGGAAAAGTGCTCTTTAAGCTTGGAGTTCAGCAGAGAAGGAGGTCTGTGTGCAGCTGTGGGAGACAGACTGTTCTAAAATGGAAACATGTTCCTGTTGGCTTTGTTCATGGGCACCTGAGGTTTGCTGCTGTTTTGACGACAAGTCGAATTTGACCAATTAATTTAAACCAAACACTCTGCCATTCAAAACCCACTGAATTTAAAAACTGATGGTGTTTACAGCCTGAAACCAATCACGTTGTGAGAATTTGGTGCATCATCAGGAATATTGAAGGCAGGGTTTTTTTGAAAATTGAGAGAAGCCAAATGTCATAGAGAGACAAAGCTGACTTTGTCACAATATGATGAAGCTCTCTAACAAGGACCCATCAAATGCACCATTTCCAGCTCCAAATCCTCACAGAAGAATCATCAAAAGAAAGGTGTTTGTGATGTGAGATCAGCAGAAGGAAGATTGGAGACAGCGGAGCAGACATAGATTGTGTCATGTTGAGAGATTAAGTTTAATTTATTGCTCTTATAAATTGGATTTATATGTGGGAACTGTGTTAATGAAACATTCATTCCAGTAGAATTTAATTGAATTAAGGAACAGTGAGTAATTCTGTTCATTTGTTCATTGCTGATGTTAGATCAATACATTGTCAGTGTATATGACAGAGAGAGAGATGGTGCATGGACAGAGAGAGAGCGAGAGAGAGAAAGTGACAGTGCGTGTGTAAATAGAGAGGATGTGTGTGACATAGAGAAAGAGAAAGAGATTGTGACAGACAGAGAGATGGTGCATGTGACAGAGACAGAAAGAGAGAGAAACATTGTGTTTTTAACATAAAGATAGATATAGACAGATGGCGTGTGTAACTGAGAGAGAGAGAGATGGTGTGTGTGACAGAGAGAGATATGGTCTGTGTGACTGAGAGACAGAGACAGAGGGTCACAGCAAGTGTGACAGAGAGAGAGGGGTTGTGTATGACAGAGAGAAAGAGAGAGAGAGAGAGAGAGGATGTGTGTTGAAACAGGGTGAGTGAGAAGGTTTGTGTAACTGAGAGAGAGAAGGAAAGAGAGACGGTGTATCTGACAGAGACAATGAGAAAGAGAGAGAATGAGACATTGTGTGTGACACAGAGATAGAGAGAAAGGGTGGTGGCAAGTGTGACAGAGGGAGGTTGTGTATGACAGAGAGAAAGAGTGGGGCAGTGTGTGTGAAAGAGGGTAAAAAAGAGAAAGAGACGGTTTGTATGACAATGGGATGGACAGTGCATATGACAAAGAGAGAGATAGAGAAAGAGAAACGGTGTGTGTGACAGAGGCAGAAATAGAGAGAGATGGTGTACATGACAGAGACAGAGATAGTGTGTGTGACAGAGAGATAGAGAGATATATTGTATATAACAGAGAGAGAGAGAGAAGTGGTGTGTGTGACAGAGAGATAGAGAAAGAGAAAGAGAGAGATGGTGTGTGTTACAGAGAAACATAGACAGAGGGTCACAGCAAGTGTGACACAGAGAGAGAGGTTGTGTGTGACAGAGAGAGGGAGAGAGGACACGTGTTGAAAGAGGGTGAGAGAGAAGGTTTGTGTGACAGAGAGAGAGAAAGCAAGAGAGACGGTGTGTCTGACAGAAATGATGAGAGAGAGAGAGAGAAAGTGTGTGTGACACAGAGATAGAGAGAGAGAGGGCAATGGCATGTGTGACAGAGAGAGGTTATGTATGACAGAGAGAAAGAGAGAGAACAAGATGGTGTGCATAACAGAGACAGTGACAGTGTGTGTGACAGAGAGGAAGTGAGAGAGAGATAGTGCATGTGACAGGGAGAGAGAGAGAGAGAGAAAGAGATGGTGTGTGTGAAAGAGAGAATTAGAGAGTCAGAGATGGCAAGTATGATGAAAAGAGAGAGGTTATGTGTAACAGAGAGAGAGTGATACGGTGTGTGTGATAGAGGGTGAGAGAGTGAGGCGCTGTGTTTGTCGGAGGGTGAGAAATTGAGGCGCTGTGTGTGACAGAGGGTGAGAGAGTGAGGCGGTGAGTGTGACAGAGGGTGAGAGAGTGAGGCGCTGTGTGTGACAGAGGGTGAGAGAGTGAGGCGGTGTGTGTGACAGAGGGTGAGGCGGTGTGTGTGACAGAGGGTGAGGGAGAGAGGCGGTGTGTGACAGTGGGTGAGAGAGTGAGGTGGTGAGTGTGACGGAGGGTGACAGAGTGAGGCAGTGTGTGAGACAGAGGGTGAGAGAGTGAGGTGTGTGTGACGGAAAGTGAGTGAGTGAAGCAATGAGTGTGACAGAGGGTGAGAGTGTGAGGCGGTGTGTGTAACGGGGATGATAGTGAGGCGGTGTGAGTGACAGAGGGTAAGAGAGAGAGGCAGTGTGTGAGCAACAGAAGGTGAGAGAATGAGGCACTGTGTGTGTGACAGAGGGGAGTGAGTGAGGCGGTGTGTGTGACAGAGGGTGGAGAGTGAGACGGTGTGTGTGAGATGGAGGGTGAGAGAGTGAGGCAGTGTGTGGGACAGAGGGTGAGAGAGTGAGGTGGTGAGTGTGAGATGGAGGGTGAGAGAGTGAGATGTAGTGTGTGACAGAGGGTGAGAGTGAGGTGGTGTGTGTGACAGGGTGAGAGAGTGAGGCGGTGAGTGTGACGGAGGGTGAGAGAGTGAGGTGGTGAGTGTGACGGAGGGTGAGAGAGTGTGGCGCTGTGTGTGACAGAGGGTGAGAGAGTGAGAAGGTGTGTGTGAGATGGAGGGTGAGAGAGTGAGGCGGTGTGTGTGACAGAGGGTGAGAGGGTGAGGCGGTGAGTGTGACAGAGGGTGAGAGAGTGAGGTGCTGTGTGTGACAGAGGTTGAGAGAGTGTGGCGCTGTGTGTGACGGAGGGTGAGAGTGTGAGGTGGTGAGTGTGACAGAGGGTGAGAGAGTGAGGTGGTGAGTGTGACAGAGGGTGAGAGAGTGTGGCGGTGTGTGTGAGATGGACGGTGAGAGAGTGAGGCAGTGTGTGTGACAGAGGGTGAGAGAGTGAGGCGGTGAGTGTGACAGAGGGTGAGAGAGTGAGACGCTGTGTGTGACAGAGGGTGAGAGAGTGAGGCGGTGTGTGAGACAGAGAGTAAGAGAGTGAAGTGGTGAGTGTGATGGAGGGTGAGAGAGTGAGGTGGTGAGTGTGACAGAGGGTGAGAGAGTGAGATGGAGTGTGTGACAGAGGGTGAGAGTGAGGTGGTGTGTGTGACAGAGGGTGAGAGTGAGGTGGTGTGAGTGACAGAGCGTGAGAGAGTGAGGCGGTGTGTGTGACAGAGGGTGAGAGAGTGAGGCGGTGTGTGTGACAGAGGGTAAGAGAGTGAAGTGGTGAGTGTGATGGAGGGTGAGAGAGTGAGGCGGTGAGTGTGACTGAGGGTGAGAGAGTGTGGCGGTGTGTGAGACAGAGGGTGAGAGAGTGAGATGGAGTGTGTGACAGAGGGTGAGAGTGAGGTGGTGTGTGTGACAGAGGGTGAGAGAGTGAGACGGTGTGTATGACAGAGGGTGAGAGAGTGAGACGGTGTGTGTGAGATGGAGGGTGACAGAGTGGGGCAGTGTGTGTGACAGAGGGTGAGACAGTGAGGCGGTGTGTGTGACAGAGGGTGAGAGAGTGAGGCAGTGTGTGAGAGAGGGTGAGAGAGTGAGGTGTGTGTGACGGAGGATAAGAGAGTAAGGTGTGTATGTGACGGAGAGTAAGCGAGTGAAGCAATGAGTGTGACAGAGGGTGAGAGTGTGCGGTGGTGTGTGGGGACAGTGGGTGAGAGAGTGAGGTGGTGTGTGTAACAGGGGGTGATAGTGAGGCAGTGTGAATGACAGAGGGTAAGAGAGAGAGGCAATGTGTGAGCAACAGAGGGTGAGAGAATGAGGCGGTGTGTGTGTGACAGAGGGTGAGAGAGTGAGGTGGTGTGTGTGACACGAGGGTGAGAGAGTGAGGCGGTGTGAGTGACAGACAGAGAGTGAGGCGGTGTGTGACAGAGGGTGAGACAGTGAGGTGATTAGTGTGACAGAAGGTGAGAGAGTGAGGCGGTGGGTGTGAGATGGAGGGTGAGAGAGTGAGGCAGTATGTGTGACAGAGGGCGAGAGAGTGAGGCGGTGTGAGTGACAGACAGAGAGTGAGGCGGTGTGTGACAGAGGGTGAGAGAGTGAGGTGGTGTGTGTGACAGAGGGTGAGAGAGTGAGATGGTGTGTGTGAGATGGAGGGTGAGACAGTGAGGTGATTAGTGTGACAGAGGGTGAGAGAGTGAGGCGGTGAGTGTGACAGAGGGTGAGAGAGTGAGGTGGTTTGTGTGACAGAGGGTGAGAGTGAGGTGGTGTGTGTGACAGAGGGTGAGAGTGAGGTGGTGTGAGTGACAGAGGGCGAAAAAGCGAAAGAGACAGTTTATGTGACAGAGAGAGGGATAGTGTATGTGACAGAGAGAGAGAGCAGAACAAGATGGTGTGCATAACAGAGACAGTGAAGGTGTGTGTGACAGAGAGAAAGAGAGAGAGTGGTAGTGCATGAGACAGGGAGGGAGAGAGATGGTGTGTGTGACAGAGAAAAATAGATAGAGTCAGAGATGGCAAGTATGACGAAAAGAGAGATGTTATGTGTAACAGAGTGAGAGTGAGGTGGTGTGTGTGACAGAGGGTGAGAGAGTGAGGTGGTTTGTGTGACAGAGGGTGAGAGAGTGAGGTGGTGTGTGTGACAGAGGCTGAAAGAGTGAGGCGGTGTGTGAGTGACAGAGGGTGAGAGAGTGAGGTGGTGTGTGTGACAGTGGCTGAGAGAGTGAGGTGGTGTGTGTGACAGAGGCTGAAAGAGTGAGGCGGTGTGTGAGTGACAGAGGGTGAGAGAGTGAGGTGGTGTGTGTGACAGAGGGTGAGAGAGTGAGGTGGTGTGTGTGACAGTGGCTGAGAGAGTGAGGTGGTGTGTGTGACAGTATCTGAGAGAGTGAGGTGGTGTATGTGACAGAGGCTGAGAGAGTGAGGCGGTGTGTGAGTGACAGAGGTGAGAGAGTGAGGCGGTGTGTGTGAAAGAGGGTGAGAGAGTGAGGCGCTGTGTGTGACAGAGGGTGAGAGAGTGAGGTGGTGTGTGTGACAGGGTGATAGAGTGAGGCAGTGTGTGTGACAGAGGGTGAGAGAGTGAGGTGGTGTGTGTGACAGAGGGTGAGAGTGAGGTGGTGGTTTGAGTGACAGAGCGTGAGAGAGTAAGGCGGTGTGTGTGACAGAGGGTGAGAGAGTGAGGCGGTGTGTGTGACAAAGGGTAAGAGAGTGAAGTGGTGAGTGTGACAGAGGGTGAGAGAGTGAGGTGGTGAGTGTGACAGAGGGTGAGAGAGTGAGGCAGTGTGTGTGAGAGAGGGTGAGAGAGTGAGGCGGTGTGTGAGACAGAGGGTGAGAGAGTGAGATGGAGTGTGTGACAGAGGGTGAGAGTGAGGTGGTGTGTGTGACAGGGTGAGAGAGTGAGGCGGTGAGTGTGACGGAGAGTGAGAGAGTGAGGCAGTGTGTGTGACAGAGGGTGAGAGAGTGAGATGGAGTGTGTGACAGAGGGTGAGAGTGAGGTGGTGTGTGTGAAAGGGTGAGAGAGTGAGGCGGTGTGTGACAGACGGTGAGAGAGTGAGACGGTGTGTATGACAGAAGGTGAGAGAGTGAGACGGTGTGTGTGAGATGGAGGGTGACAGAGTGAGGCAGTGTGTGTGACAGAGGATGAGAGAGTGAGGTGGTGTGTGTGAGATGGAGGGTGAGTGAGTGAGGCAGTGTGCGTGACAGAGGGTGAGAGAGTGAGGCAGTGCGTGTGAGAGAGTGAGGTGTGTGTGACGGAGGATAAGAGAGTAAGGTGTGTGTGTGACGGAGAGTGAGCGAGTGAAGCAATTAGTGTGACAGAGGGTGAGAGTGTGCAGCGGTGTGTGGGGACAGTGGGTGAGAGAGTGAGGTGGTGTGTGTAACAGGGGGTGATAGTGAGGTGGTGTGAGTGACAGAGGGTAAGAGAGAGAGGCAATGTGTGAGCAACAGAGGGTGAGAGAATGAGGCGGTGTGTGTGTGTGACAGAGGGTGAGAGAGTGAGGCGGTGAGTGTGACAGTGGCTGAGAGAGTGAGGTGGTGTGTGTGTGACAGAGGGTGAGAGAGTGAGATGGTGTGTGTGACAGAGGGTGAGAGAGTGAGATGGTGTGTGTAACCAAGGCAGGACAGACACTGTATGTGGCAGCGAAAGAGGAGAGAATTTGAGTGTGATCGAGACAGAAATAGAGAGAGAGAGAGTAAGAGACAGTGTTGTGACAGAGAGATAAAGGGATGGTGTGTAACGAAGAGAGAGAAAGAGAAAGAGGGAGGTGGCAACTATGACAGCGAGAGTGAAGTTTTGAATGACAGGGAGAGAGAGAGTGGGTCATTATGTGTGACAGAGGGTGAGAGACAGTTTCTCCATGAAGAGAGAGGTACAGTGGATGTGACAGACCGTGAGTGTGACAGCGACAAAGAGAGATTGGTGCATGTGAAAGAGTGTGACAGTAAGTGAAGGAGGGAGATAGCAAGTGTGACAGAGGGAGAGAGAGGGGTGATGTTTTTGACAGAGAGAGAGAGAGAGAAAGAGACGGTGTGTATGACAAAGAGAGTGAGAGGAAACATTTGACAGAGCAAGAGATAGAGAGATGTTGAGTGTGGCAGAGAGAGGGAAAGGGAGACACAGGGAGGGAGATAGTGAGTGTGATAGAGAGAGAGAGAGACAAAGAGAGAGGGTGTCTGTGATATAAACAGAGCTTAAGGAGTGTGTCAGAGTGAGAGTGAGAGAGAGACAGAGACACGGCAAGTCTGACAGAGAGGGAAAGAGAGAGAGAGTGTATGATGGAGAGAGAGAGAGATGGTTTATGAGAGAGGGACAGTGAGTGTGACAGAGAGAGATAGAGTGTGTGAGACAGTGTGTGATAGCGAGAGAGAGAGAAATGGATGTGTGTGAAAGGGAGAGACAGTTAGTATGAGAGAGAGAGAGAGAGAGATGGCAAGTGTGATGATAGAGAGAGATAAGTGGTGTGTCTGACAGAGGGGCAGAGTGAGAGAGAGAGAGAGAGAGACTGTTTGCATGATAGAGTGAGAGAGAGAGAAAGAGATGGTTTATGTGACAGAGAGCTGGAGGGGGAGAGGGATGATATGTTTGACAGTGGGAGATGCAATGAGTGCGACAGAGTGAGAGAGAGAGAGAGAGAGATAGTGACTGCAACAGAGTGAGAGAGAGAGAGGAAGACAGTGAGTGTGAGACACAGAGAAAAAGATGGTATGTATCACAGAGAGAGATGGTATGTGTGATAGAGAGATGGTGAGTGTAACAGAGAGAGAGAGAGAGAGAGAGAGAGACAGTGTGTATTACAGCGAAAGAGAGAGACTGACAGTGCATGTGACAGGGAGAGACAGTGCTTATCATAGAGAGATCGAGAGAGACAGACAGACAGACATGGTCAGAAGGTCACACAATACCAGGTTATTGTCCAACAGGTTTATTTTGAATCCGAAGCTTTCGGAGTGCTGCCCCTTGACGAGGTGCAGACTGAGACGGTGTGTGTGACAGAGAGAGGGACTTGCAGCCTGGCCCAGCTCTGGGAGCTGTCCACCCCAACAAGGCCTTTTATCTGGAAGCTGCAGCCACTGACATCAGTTTAAGGGAAGTCCTTCTGTTGGAAACAAACAGTCACTTGTGACCATTAGCCTCTGACCATCGCAATCCAGTCTGACTGCTGTTAGACAGAATAATCAAAGAAGGAACAGGATCTTATGCTGGAGTTTTGTGGAAGATGGATAAAGATAAACAGAATGTTGGGTCAATGATCCACAAAGGGAGGTTGAAGAAGCAATGTCCCTTCGCAGTACTAGGAGTGTCCAGCAGGTGGAGCGGGTCACTGTGACTCTGTGATCAGTCAATTCTGTATTTTCATAGAAAACTGACTGAAGTGAAATCTCACCAGTTACCAAGACAATTAAACATTTATTGTGAATACACAGCTCCCTTCTACTCATAAATATGAGAGTTGTTGAAGAGCTGGTGTCAGGAAGCTCACACCCACCTGTATTAATCACCGTCAGCATCTTTTTCCACACTCTGTACTGCAGGGAGCCGATGTACTTGCCCACATTTATTAAAGGGTAAACCTTCTGTGGCTCTGGGAGAGTTTGCTTCACTCTGAAACAGGAGATAAAGGTCAGTGTTGGGTCATTCCAGGGTGGGAGAGGGATATGTTAGAAATAAAAATCAAATCGAGGATGTAAGCTTTACCTTTTCTTTGTATCCGGAAATTTCTGTGGAACAAAAACATTTTTACAGTTAGTGTTTCGAGAACATTTTATGACAAAAAGTAAAGTTCCAGACTGGATTCCCCAAAACATGAACATTTTAAGTTCAGGAAGTTATTAGGCAGTGTCTTCCTGTCCTCACTGGACTGAGTTCCTCCACAATATTACAAATTACTGGATCTTACTGCACAGAACAACTCACAGAGATCCAACCCAATTGGAATATCTTCATGGATGTTAAATTGCTGGGATTAGTTTATTGGTTACAGAGTCACTTTAATGTTTACTTCCCTGTTATAATGTGTATGTGTACTGAAGACAAATGTTTCTGGGAATCCACACCAGGGTTGTCCAATAGAATTCACTGACCCTCCTGGAAAGAGGGTGAAGCTGCAATTTTAGTTTTATGTTCAGTACCAGGACTCATCAACTAGTCTCCGAATCTTTGTCTGCAGTCAGGCCACTCTGTGTAACCTGAAACCCTGAACCATACAGACTGAATTATAATGTCACGGACATTCACTGTGAGTCACTCTGAGCTCAATGACCAACCAGCTGAATGGCAACTCCATTGTCAGAGGGACCAGGTTTCAGCTGAGCTGTTAAACTGAGGTTCCACACTCTCTCCCCATTGAATAGTGTCACTACATACTGAGGTTCTACCTGTCCCCGGTGTTGGGAAGGATGGGCCTGGCCTCACTGCTGTGGAATGCTCCAAGTAGTTGGACTGTTCCCCATCACTGTCCGTCATGGAGACATTTACAAAGAGAAACAGCTTTCACCACAATCCATCAGGAAGTGGTCAGTACATAACATCCTTGATACCCTGAGGGAAAAGGAGAGGCTGGATCCTGTCGTGGTGAGAGAGGGCACCTGTGAGATCCTTCATGTATACCCAGTCGGTCTGTGTCACCACATGCTGCCCTCGAAGTGGCTGCAGGGAGGAGAGACTGTCACACATCTCCTTCTGGAAAGGGCCTTTGTAAAGGAAGGCTGGAGGAAGATGCAGTGGTTTGTGTCGAGGTCCATCCAGAGCAGCTCCATGATGCGGGACTCTGTGCTCTATGGTCTGTTCCCCGAGGGACACACCGAGACAAACAGTGACTGTGCCTGGAGGACCATCAACTCAGTGAAAGATGCTCTTTGGTCCTCCCAAAACTTGTTGGTCTTCCAAACAGAGAGTTGACCTTGACCGACTGTTGCAGACTGGGACATTCCAAGGCCCAGGACTACGTGCTGAGGGACACATTAAACCTTGGGGCAGCTGCCGCCCAGGCACAGTGGGGAAAGACCACTGTCTGAGGGCTTTCTATTGAAGTGAATCCGTTCAGTTATCAGTCCTTCCTGGTGCCTCAAATGGATGTAAATCTAGTCTTGGACAAGTCACAACTGCCTTTGGTTTGTTTGGTGGATAGAGTCAAGCTCCAATGTTTGTTGTTTCTCCATATGTGACTGGACAGAACCAATCTGCTTTACTGCCTGTGTATATAAAGGTAGCTTTATGAATAAAGTATATTTTTGAAATTAAAATAACAATGAACTGAGTAGATCCCAAGAGGAACACTGGGGTTCTCCCTGTGTCCTGGTCAACATTTATCCCTCAGCCCACACTGGCACCGCAGACGGTGGTGTTGCCATAGTCTTTACCAGGCCATAGGGCTGCTCCCTCATTGGGGAGAAATGACTGGTGGTGATTACCCTGCGGGTCATCATACCTCAGACAAGGGGAGAGGTTGGGAAGGAGGGTCCGTCATGGTAACCTCAGACAGTGATGGGAATTGAACCCTTGCTGTTGGTATCACACTGCTTCACAAACCGCCCCCTTCAGCATTTCAATACACAACAGAGAATTACCAACATTAAGTTCTCAGGGGCTCACTGAACACAGTGGAAATTACAGAAAATCATATTGATTCTGATATAAATGGTTGTCATGTGGGGACACACCTCTCCCATTGTCTGAACATTTCACTATTTAACTGCTGAGAGAAAGCTCGATCTGTCTGTGTATCTGAGCCTGTGGAGAGTTCTCTCTCCTGGACAGAACCATTCCTGTTCCAGCCAGGGACACTGTAAACATGTTACAGCCTGGCTGGTCCCTGCACTGTAGGTCCCAGAGTCTGATCAGCAGCTGGACTGGAAATGTACCCTCAGGGGAGAATGGTCTGACCGTCCTGAGGGTTTCTCACTCCTTATGAAACTGATTTTCCTCATGGTTTCAGCCCATTACAATGTTCCCCTGTAATATTTCCCTGGAGTGGACACACTCCAGATTGTGTCATTTCCATGTTAAAGACAGCAGTTCGTGCTCTTGGGTGTGAGACAGAGAAAACCCAATGTCCCAGGTCACTGGTGTGCTGTTACTCAGTGAGGTTTATACTCTACATTTTAAGGATAGAATCTGCAATTCATCAAGACAATCTCAAAGAAAAGAGGCAAAGGAAAGAAAAATAAATAGTTACTGTTAAAAATGTGATGCTGTCCTGTTCCCTCAGCTCTTGTTCAATATCCTGAACAGTGACTGAAAGGGATGAGATTTCCTCTGTTATCTTTGCAATCCTCTCCTTCATCTCCTGACTGTGTTCCTCTTTTTCCAGTTTCAGATCTTCCAACACAATCCTCTCTTCCTCACGGAGAAACTGATGAAGTTTTTCAAATTCAGTTTTAATTTGTTTCTCTGTTTTTACGCCTTGGTCCTTTGGGAAATAATAATCAGATTGAACAAAAACAAATGAAGAGTTTTAAAATGTTGTTCAGCCTGAGCAGTCATAGAGTCATAAAGATGTACAGCACAGAAACAGACCCTTCAGTGAGACCCATCCATGCTGACCAGATATGCAAATTAATCTCATCCCGTTTGCCAGCACTTGGCCCACATCCCTCCAAACCCTTCTGATTCATCCACCCATCCCCATGTCATTTAAATGTTATTCTTGTACCAGCCTCCACCACTTCCTCTGGCAGTTCTTTCCATACATGCACCACCCTCTTCACAGGTCCCTTTAAAATCTTTCTCATCTCACCTTAAACCTATGGCCTGCAGTTTCAGCCTTCATGACCCTAGAGAAAAGACCTGGGCTATTCATCCAATCTCTGCCCCTCATGATTTTATAAACTTCTACAAGGTCATGCCTCAGCCTCCAATGCTCCAGGGAAAACAGCCCCAGCCTATTCAGCCTCTCCCTTTAACTCAATTCCTCCAACCCTGGCAGCACCTTGTAAATCTTTTCTGAAGCCTTTCTCATTTCACAGCATCTTTCCTGCAGCAGGGAGACCAGAAATGAATTCCAGCAGTATTCCAGAAATGGTATAACTAATGTTCTGTACAGTCGCAACATGACCTCCTAGCTCCTGTACCCAATGCACTGTTCATGTCTGACTCATATCAGTAAATTATTAAAACTTTCCCAATCTGATCAAATCCATGATGTGGAGAAACATCTTCTCTGGATCCACATTTTCAAATCCTATTAGAATTTTTAAAAATTCTAACAGATTAGCCTCAGTCTTCTCTTTTCCAAAGAAATGACTCACAACCTGTTCAATCATTCCTAAAAGTGCTAAATTCTGATAGAACATAGAACCATACAGCCAGTACAGACCCTTCGGCCCTCGATATTGCACCGACCTGTGAAACCAATCTGAAGCCCATCTAACCTATACTATTCCATTTTCATACATATGTGTATCCAATAATCATTTAAATGCCCTTAAAGTTGGCGAGTCTCCTACGGCTGTAGGCAGACCATTCCATGCCCCAACTATTCTCTGAGTAAAGGAACAATTTCTGATATCTGTCCTATATTTATCACCCCTCACTTTAAAGTTATGTCTTCTTGTGCTAGCCATCACCGTCTGAGGAAAAAGGCCTCACCGTCCTGCCTATCTAACCCTCTGATTATCTTACATGTCTCAATTAAGTCACCTCTCAACCTTCTTCTCTCTCATGAAAATATCCAGGTTAGTTCATGCAATATCTATTTGTAATATGGAGACTGGAATTCTGCACAGTGCAATTCTGAATGGTTACAATTCTGTACAAAATATAGAACAAAGTAAGATCATAAGTACCTGAATGTGGGACAATGTTTTCTCATAATCACTTTTGACAGTTTCACATTCCTTCTTCTTCTCCTGAATTGGCTTCAGGGAGGTTTCCAGTTCCTCCTGAACAAAACCATCAATTAATTAGCACATTTTCAGAAATACATCCCCCAAAAATGAAACATCATCAAATTGAAATTCATATTGGCACAGACTTGGGATGATTGGGGAAATGATTAAATCAAGTGTGAGAAAAACATTCAGTCAATGACTGACATTTGTCTGGAATTTGCGGCCTAGTTTGATTGTGGAGGCATGAGAGATGTTGTAACCTGCAAGACTATGGGTCAGGGCCTGGACGGTGGGATCAGTATGGGTGGCTAGTGTTTAAATTTGTATTTACACTGATTCAGAAATGATCAGCTGAATAGCCTCTTCCTGCCATTACTTTCTCTGGTTTTATCAAATGAAGGCCATAAAAGTACAAATGTTGCTTCATGGTGTTCGGTGTAACAAACAGAGCCAGAGAAGTGGCCAATGAAATTTACTCTGGAGAAGTGTAAGGTGATGCATTTGCAGAGAGTACACAATGACAGGTCAGATACTGAGAGGTGTAGAGGCACAGAAGGACTTTGAAGAATATGTCCACAGATTCCTGCAGGTAGCAACACAGCAAGGTAAGGCTATTAAAGAGACAGATGGAATCTTTATTTTATGGCCAGTGTATAAACTGTAAGAACAGGATGTGTACATTTAATTGTAGAAATTATTAATAAGGCCACAGCTACAACACTGAACCCCGTTCTGCTCATCACATTACAGGAATGATGGGCCCACGCCACAGCAGTGTGTTCCCATGGTGAATTGTACACATAAGGAAAGATGAAATAAACCAGGCTGTTTCCTTCGGGAGGGGGTTGTACAAAATTAAGAGAGGCGCCGTGAGAAATTGGATAGGAAGAACATAACTTCCTAAGTAATGATTTCATTGATCGAGTTAGTGGAATTGCTAAAACACTTGAGGGGAACTGAGAAATCTTTTCACAGGGTTCACTGCCTGAAAGGGTGAGAGAGACAGAAACACTTGTCACAGTGTGACAATGCTGTCACTTTAAGAGTTATTTTGTCCTTTCTTTTGAAGAGAGGTTGTAAGGCAGAGATACAGAACTGGCTGCTGAAGACCTTGTGAGCTTGGGGTCATTGGGTTTTTTTTCACAGGCTGAATGGGTGTGGCCAGATCTCATATTTCTGGGTTTTGGTTTTTCCAGTAACATTTGATGATATTAGGGTCTCAAAAGAAGCTTCAGTCAATGTCTCTTTGCTGCTCCTCTCTCTGAATCTTCTCTTGATGTTTTTTCCTCATAAATTAGAGAACCGCATGAGAGAATCTGTGTCTGAATTTTCCTTTGTTCCAAGGGGTGTGTTTAGGGATGTTCTTGTATTAGAGCAGTTAATTAGTAATAGTTGCTGCATGGATTATTTGGTTAAGTTTTCCAACAGTTAAGTTATTCTAAATGACTCTTTCTTTGGTTGTATTTTAACGACAGTGTTTCAATAAGTTGTGTTTTGCTGAATGTCAAGTAGTTTGATCAGTTGTATCAGATCTTTTACAAATTTAATTGCCTTTAAATTTTGAAAATGTTTGGGTCTGGGCTATATTCTTAAAATGTTTGGAGGGGTCTGGTCTGGTCCACAACAACATTTAAAACATTTTCCAAGGCTCCAGGACAGAAGCTGGAAAGTGGGATCAGGACTGATGGCTCTTTATCTGCCAGCACAGATACAATAGGCTGAGCAGACACATTGGAGCTGGAGTAGGCCATTCAGTCCCTCAGGCCATGCTGTGCCATTCTAGATCAGGGCTGATCATCTACATCAGTCCCTTTTCCTGCACTAACCCCATATCCCCTTGATCCCTTCACTCTCTAGAAATAGCTGGATCTCTGTCTTGAACATACTCAGTGACTGACCTGCCACAGGTCTCTGGGGTCAAGAATTCCCAAACTTCACCACCATCTGAATGGTCTCCCTCTGTGCTGTAAATGTTTGTGTTTCTATGGTTGTTGATGGTGTCTTCTGTCCCTGGTTCATGGGGTTTCTGAGGAATTTCATTCCCATATGTCCCTCGTCTGCCTGACACCAGGCTCCCTGCACTAACAACTCTACTCACAACTCGGTCCCAGCAGGAGACTCCCAGGAGGACAGCAAGACTCCAGCCTGGGAGTAGTCACTGTCACAGCAGACTTCTCCAGTGGGTTATGGAGCAGTAAAGGGAGGCAGCAGGTCCAGGGCTAATCGCCTGTCCAAGTGAGGCAGTCAGGCTGGCTAAAGGCACAGATGTGGCCTGAGACAGACAGGAGGGGGTTAATACAATAGGGTGTGAAATGAAAAGGGCCAGACAATGGTGGGAAGGGGGAAGGCAGGACAGGGAAGAAAACTTAAAGGATGTGGTTGGAGAGGTTGGAAGATGCAGAAAGGAGAGTGACAGTGATGGGGACATGGGGTGGGGGGGGGGCGGCAAGGAAAGGTGAGAGTTACATGTTCAGAGTGCGGAACTGAATGTGACAATGAGGGTGTTGGTGAGTGTGAGGGAGTAGGGGAGTTGGACAAGGGGAGTGTCAGGGTTAGGCTGGAGTAGGGAGCTGGATGGGTCTGGGCTCGGAGGTCAATGAAAATTCTGAAATAAGCACAGTGACCGGGGGGAGAGGAGCATAGCAGAGGGTGGGGAACAGAGGAAAGGATCAGATCATCAAGTATTGTTGGGGAAGTTAGAGGGGGAGGATTCATGTTGAAGGATTACAGTGAGAATAAAGATTACCATCTTCTCAGCACCTTCAAGATAATGTCCTTCACAGAGAACGCATTGGGGCGAAGGGGGAGAGACCAGCCTGGAGGCTCAGTTAATGTACAGCTACAACATCGCAAACTGAATGTAAACTGGACATTGTCTAAGTAATAAGCTATAGACTGAAGGCTCATGTGAAGTGCTCACTAAACACCGCCATGGGATAGACTGTCAGAACCCTGAACT
This sequence comes from Hemiscyllium ocellatum, assembly GCF_020745735.1. NCBI lineage: Eukaryota > Metazoa > Chordata > Chondrichthyes > Orectolobiformes > Hemiscylliidae > Hemiscyllium > Hemiscyllium ocellatum. The sequence goes on from NC_083435.1 coordinate 5,946,789, forward strand.
CCCAGCCAGCTCTCAATGCAGTGAGCTCCCTCTGAGGGGTAACTCCCATGCAGCAGCTTTGGGTGGATGGAGGGAGGGAGGAGGAGGCTTGGCAGTGCTTGCATGTGAAGCCATGCAGGAGCCTACACTGCCCCGGGACTCTGGATCAGGAGGAGATGGAGATGGATCCCTTATACATGTTACTCTTTCCCAGGTTACAGGGCTGGTCACTGGGACAGTGAGAGTCAGAGTGAGCTACGTGCCACATACATGGAATGCACTGTCCTGGTCAAGGTTACAACCTCCTTTCACATGGCAGAGTGAGGAAGAGGAGAAGCAGTCATGGGGGTACAGGATGGGCCGCTCCATGTTGAGGAGGGGGCAGGGCAGGCTCTCACTCACCATGTGAGCAGCCTGAGAATATCCAAAGGTT